>NW_021823073.1:1957706-1964226 GCF_901001165.1 Salmo trutta | reverse complement strand
GTCATACTGTCAGTGTTTCATGTAACTGTCATACTGTCAGTATGTTTCATGTAACGTCATACTGTCAGTATGTTTCATGTAACTGTCATACTGTCAGTATGTTTCATGTAACTGTCATACTGTCAGTATGTTTCATGTAACTGTCATACTGTTAGTATGTTTCATGTAACCGTCATACTGTTAGTATGTTTCATGTAACCGTCATACTGTCAGTATGTTTCATGTAACTGTCATACTGTCAGTATGTTTCATGTAACTGTCATACTGTCAGTATGTTTCATGTAACTGTCATACTGTCAGTATGTTTCATGTAACTGTCATACTGTCAGTATGTTTCATGTAACTGTCATACTGTCAGTATGTTTCATGTTTTTTATTTTTATTTTTATTTATTTCACCTTTATTTAACCAGGTAGGCAAGTTGAGAACAAGTTCTCATTTACAATTGCGACCTGGCCAAGATAAAGCAAAGCAGTTCGACACATACAACAACACAGAGTTACACATGGAATAAAACAACATACAATCAATGATGCAGTAGAAAAAAATATGACTATATACAATGTGAGCAAATGAGGTGAGATAAGGGAGGTAAAGGCAAAAAAGGCCATGGTGGCAGAGTAAATACAATATAGCAATTAAAACACTGGAATGGTAGCTGTGTTATTTGAAGAAAGTTCAAAGTTAAAATATAAATAATATGGTGCAAAGGAGCAAAATAAATAAAATAAATAAATACAGTAGGGAAAAGGTAGTAGTTTGGGCTCAATTAAAGATGGGCTATGTACAGGTGCAGAGATCATGTAACTGTCATACTGTTAGTATGTTAGTATGTCATACTGTCATACTGTCATACTGTTAGTATGTACAGGTGCAGAGATCATGTAACTGTCATACTGTTAGTATGTTTCATGTAACTGTCTATGGGTCATTTCTCTTCTTGTTGGTGTTTTTTAATGTAACATGCTTTCTGTACGTAAAGTACATTTCTGTGAACAACAGACAATGAAAGTATATCTAATCTAATCTAACTAGGATTGGCAATCCCGGGCGGCCACACCCATCGACAGGTGTCCCTCAACGACTACCTGGATTCCATCGAAGCTCCTAAGGGCCGGGGGGAGAACGGCCCCTGGGAGCGACGTCACCCAGCTGAGGTCCAGTTTCCCCACGGACACACGACTCAGCCATGCTGCATATAGACTCTGATGAAGACGAGGAGGCAGGGCCGTCCAGGGACCATCCACCACATGACAGGAAGCCCTTGCTGCCACAGACCAATGGTGTTCAGGCTGGGGCTGGGAAGGGAGTTGCCTCTTCAGAACAGGGCCTGGGGAAACAAGAGAAAGAGGGGACAGAGGCAAACAGGGGAGAGATTGAGGGAGCACAGGGGACACAAGCTGGGACAGGGACTGGAGATGGGGATGGGGCTGGGGATGGAGATGGGGATGGAGATGGGGCTGGGGATGGAGATGGGGCTGGAGATGGGGCTGGAGCTGGAGATGGAGATGGGCCTGGAGATGGGCCTGGAGATGGGCCTGGAGATGGGCCTGGAGATGGGCCTGGAGATGGGGCTGGAGATGGAGCTGGAGATGTGGATGGAGCTGGAGATGCAGTTGAAGCGAGGACTGGAGCTGGATCCATGGCTGTGGTTGGATCTCTAACTATAGCCAGACCTGGATCTGTGGTTGGATCTCTAACTATAGCCAGACCTGGATCTGTGGTTGGATCTCTAACTATAGCCAGACCTGGATCTGTGGTTGGATCTCTAACTATAGCCAGACCTGGATCTGTGGTTGGTCCTGGGGCTGGAGCTGGGGCTCCTCTATCTCCAATACCTGAGACGAGTACTGCAGTGCAGGAGGTGTCAGAGAATGCCATGGCTGCCAGGACTGAGGCCAGCCAGCAACCAACAATCTCAGGGGCCACAGCAGCCCTGTGGCCCCTCAGGAACTCACTGCCTGCTGTTCTGAAGACATCCACTACTCAGGTGAGTGGTGCTGTCAAACCAGGGTCTGGGCAGGTCCAGCTGCATCTAGCCAGGTGCTCTGGGTCAAACAGCACTTCCATAACCCTTGTCAAACGTCCTCTGAGATTTCATAGTCGGGTCCAATGAAGGCAACCACTGTCCACATTGGGGAATCACAGGCCACGATAGACATGTTCCATCCTATGACTCCTAAAGGGACGCCCACCTTCTAACAGAAAGCTCTACCACATGTATTTTACTGTACATTTCAACTTTAGGTTCATCTAAATGTGTTCATATCTTAGTGATGAAGGCTAAATGCCAAAACAAAGTTTAACAATAAAGAATACTTTGCTCTATTTTCAGAAGGAAGAGGAAATGGCGCCCAAGGCTGAGGAGGAAGGGGCGGAGTCATCCAGTGAAGGAGCAAGTGCCATCGCAGCCCCCCCGACGACCAGTAGCGTTGCCGACCAGGGGGGTGGGGCCTCTGGCTCTGATGTCACCGGAGCAAGGACCGCCGGCGCAGCAGCCAATGAGGAAGAAGAGGGTGGTGAGATCTGGCAGGAGGTCCATGCAGGCGTCTGGAGGCGTGTCTCAGGAGGAGGGGGCGCGGTCTTCTGAGGCCAGCGGGCCAATCGACTCTTCTCAGAGTGTCTCTGAGGAGGGCAGAGAGGCAGGAGGTGAGAGACAGGACACAGCAACCCAGTATCACACAAATTGCTTATTGGAAATTCGTGACAGGCACAAAGTCAAAGTACACAAATGTGTGTGCAGTACATGATTTTGTATACAGTGCATTTCAATCCCAGATAAAAACAGTCAATTACTTAAGCCAGAAACGATAGGAGGGAGGTTGGTCGGGGAGGATGGGTGGAACGATAGGAGGGAGGTTGGTCGGGGAGGATGGGTGAAACGATAGGAGGGATGTTGGTCGGGGAGGATGGGTGGAAAGATAGGAGGGAGGTTGGTCGGGGAGGATGGGTGGAACGATAGGAGGGAGGTTGGTCGGGGAGGATGGGTGGAACGATAGGAGGGAGGTTGGTCGGGGAGGATGGGTGGAACGATAGGAGGGAGGTGTGGGGGAGGGGGGAGGATGGTGGAAAGATAGGAGGGAGGTTGGTCGGGGAGGATGGGTGAAACGATAGGAGGGAGGTTGGTCGGGGAGGATGGGTGGAACGATAGGAGGGAGGTTGGTCGGGGAGGATGGGTGGAACGATAGGAGGGAGGTTGGTCGGGGAGGATGGGTGGAACGATAGGAGGGAGGTTGGTCGGGGAGGATGGGTGGAACGATAGGAGGGAGGTTGGTTGGGGAGGATGGGTGGAACGATAGGAGGGAGGTTGGTTGGGGAGGATGGGTGGGGGGTGTAACATAATACACACACATTGTGTGTAAGACACACAAAATGCGCTGTGAAACGTGTGTGACTTTTCCGTGTGCCTGTCACAAATTTTGAAGAAGTAATTTGTGCCTATTTCACAGTAAGCTGTGACAGTGAGTTGACCCGACCCGGTTAGGTCTGTCTTTGGCTCCCATGACCCAAGCTCAAAAACATCTGTTTTAAAGTCAATGACGGCACTAGCTAACATAGTTGACCTGCCACCGGTTGTGTTAGGTCTTCAGAGGCATATTTGGATGTCAGGTGGACACTTCTTCATGGTCCTTCCATAGAGGTTGATCTACAATATCTTCTGTGATATTTTGTCCAGAGTGTTTCTGCTCAATGGTCATACAGTACAGTACCACTGAGGGATTGACCCGGTTCAGGACTAGGAAAGAAACATGAAAAGCTCCTTAAATCCTCTAAACGGATCTTTGGAAAATGAACAAAAGAACAAAAGGATTAAAAATGGAAAAAAAAAACGGTTTATTTCACTTGCCGTTTATTAACTTTGATTGTTGTCAGATTAGGTCTCTTTCCCTCTGGTTTGCATGACACAGTGAGGTTTTAATGTGTGTTTGAGTGTGCGTGCGCGCTCGTGTGTTTAATCTGTATTCTGTTCAGGGGCCACAGTCTGTTTTAATGTGTTCCTCTCTCCTCATCTTGTCAGGGGCCACAGTGTGTTTTAATGTGTTCCTCTCTCCTCATCTTGTCAAGGGGCCACAGTGTGTTTTAATGTCTTCCTCTCTCCTCATCTTGTCCAGGGGCCACAGTGTGTTTAAATGTCTTCCTCTCTCCTCATCTTGTCCAGGGGCCACAGTGTGTTTAAATGTCTTCCTTTCTCCTCATCTTCTTCAGGGGCCACAGTGTGTTTTAATGTGTTCCTCTCTCCTCATCTTGTCCAGGGGCCACAGTGTGTTTTAATGTCTTCCTCTCTCCTCAATTGTCAGGGGCCACAGTGTGTTTAATGTGTTCCTCTCTCCTCATCTTGTCCAGGGGCCACAGTGTGTTTTAATGTGTTCCTCTCTCTCATCTTGTCCAGGGGGCCACAGTGTGTTTAAATGTCTTCCTTTCTCCTCATCTTCTTCAGGGGCCACAGTGTGTTTAAATGTCTTCCTTTCTCCTCATCTTGTCAAGGGGCCACAGTGTGTTTAAATGTCTTCCTTTCTCCTCATCTTCTTCAGGGGCCACAGTGTGTTTAAATGTCTTCCTTTCTCCTCATCTTGTCAAGGGGCCACAGTGTGTTTTAATGTCTTCCTCTCTCCTCATCTTGTCCAGGGGCCACAGTGTGTTTTAATGTCTTCCTTTCTCCTCATCTTGTCCAGGGGCCACAGTGTGTTTTAATGTCTTCCTCTCTCCTCATCTTGTCCAGGGGCCACAGTGTGTTTAAATGTCTTCCTCTCTCCTCATCTTGTCAAGGGGCCACAGTGTGTTTAAATGTCTTCCTCTCTCCTCATCTTGTCCAGGGGCCACAGTGTGTTTTAATGTGTTCCTCTCTCCTCATCTTCTTCAGGGGCCACAGTGTGTTTAAATGTCTTCCTCTCTCCTCATCTTGTCCAGGGGCCACAGTGTGTTTTAATGTGTTCCTCTCTCCTCATCTTGTCCAGGGGCCACAGTGTGTTTAAATGTCTTCTCTCTCCTCATCTTGTCCAGGGGCCACAGTGTGTTTAATGTTCCTCTCTCCTCATCTTGTCCAGGGGCCACAGTGTGTTTTAAATGTCTTCCTCTCTCCTCATCTTGTCCAGGGGCCACAGTGTGTTTTAATGTGTTCCTCTCTCCTCATCTTGTCCAGGGGCCACAGTGTGTTTTAATGTGTTCCTCTCTCCTCATCTTGTTCAGGGGCCACAGTGTGTTTAAATGTCTTCCTCATCTTCTTCAGGGGCCACAGCTCAAGTCAACGGTCACCAGTCCGTCCGCTCCCTGCCCTCTGTCCGTCACGACATTGGTCGCTACCAGAGAGTAGATGAGCCACTTCCTCCCAGTGAGTAGAGTGTGTTTCTGAGGGAGGAAGAGAAAGATAGGGATCCTGATCATGTCAGTGGACCGAGATAATCTGACATGGTAGAATTTATACAATTAGTTAATATAGATTAGTGGTTTACTTTTTCAGTTTGTGTCATATACACTGAGTGTACAAAACATTAGGAACACCTTCATGATATTTGAGTTGCAACCCTTTTTTCCCTCAGAACAGCCTCAGTTCGTCAGGGCATGGACTCTACAAGGTGTCAAAAGCGTTCCACAGGGATGCTGGCCCATGTTGACTCCAATGCTTCAGTTGTGTCAAGTTGTCTGGATGTCCTTTGGGTGGTGGACCATTCTTGATACACATGGGAAACTGTTGAGCGTGAAAAACCCAGCAGCGTTGCAGTTCTTGACACACTCTAACCGGTGTGGCTGGCACCTACTATCATACCCTGTTCAAAGTCACTTAAATCTTTTGTCTTGCTCATTCAACCTCTGAATGGCACACAATCCATGTCTCAATTGTCTCAAGACTTAACAATCCTTATTTAACCTGTCTCATCCCCTCCATCTACACTGATTGAAGTGGATTTAACAAGTGACATCAATAAGGGATCATAGCTTTCACCTGAATTCACCTGGTCAGTCTATGTCATGGAAAGAGCAGGTGTTCTTAATGTTTTGTCCACTCAGGAGGCCTGTTAGACAGTCACGGTTGAACCTTCTATGAGTGTGTGTGTTAACGCAGCTCTGTGTGTGTTTCAGACTGGGAGGCCCGTATAGACAGTCACAGTCGTGTCTTCTATGTGGACCATGTGAACCGCACCACCACCTGGCAGAGACCCACCGCTCCTCCAGCACCACAGCTCCTCCAGAGGTCCAACAGCATACAGCAGATGGAACAGCTCAACCGCAGGTTAGAGCCAGCACACACACTTATCATGTATCTAGACACACACACACACCTCTCTCTTCTATAGAGTTTGTGTTACAGTTTAGTGCCATTGCTTTTGTCTTCAGGTATCAGAGTATACGCAGGACGATGACCAATGAGAGAACAGCAGAGGAGCTGACAGCGCCTCTCGAGGTGCCCACCGACGACACTGACCACACTATCCCAGGTACCCACGCTTGCAGTGCATTCTGGTCACTGTAGTCAACTAAAGCTTGACAATAGGCCTCTAGACTTTCACTAGCCAGTTTCGCT
>NW_021823073.1:1860206-1952706 GCF_901001165.1 Salmo trutta | reverse complement strand
CCTGTGTGTGTCTCTTCCTCCCCCAACCCCCAGGTTGATCATCCGTAGGGACCATCTCCTGGAGGATGCCTTCAACCAGGTCATGTGTTACTCCCGTAAAGACCTGCAGAGGAGCAAGCTCTATGTCAGCTTCCTGGGAGAGGAGGGGTGAGTCAGACAGACTGCCTGTCCTCTACTCTTCCAGAAGCTGGGGGGAGAAATGATACTGGCTTCAATAGAATGAAACATTTGAGGAATATTTCAGTTAGAAATGCACTTTGTCTGCTCTATGACGTTTATAGTGTGTCTTCCTGTATGTGTTGCAGCTTGGACTACAGCGGCCCGTCCAGAGAGTTTTTCTTCCTGGTGTCTAGAGAGCTGTTCAACCCCTACTACGGCCTGTTTGAGTACTCCGCTAACGACACCTACACCGTTCAGATCAGCCCCATGTCTGCCTTCGTAGACAACCATCACGAGTGGTGAGTGGACTGAAGACTGGGCCGGTTTGGGGTCAGAGTGGTCTGTGGTCTGTTGGCTGATAAGCAGGGTTGGGGTCAATTCAAATTGTCAGTCAGTCAATTCTGGAAGCAAACTGAAATTCCTATTCAATAATTGAAAACATTTAATCTATTTTAATTACTTTCAAGAAGCTTTTTGTCTCAAAAGTTTTTCCATTTTAGAATTTTAACTAATTAATTTCCTGAATTGAGTGACTTCAATTTGAATGGAGCCCAACCCTGGTGATAAGATGAATGGACATGGACTTAAAGGACGAGCCAAAACATCTGTTGTGTATACTAGGACCTGGGTAATACCATCTGTTGTGTATACTAGGACCTGGGTAATAACATCTGTTGTCTATACTAGGACCTGGGTAATAACATCTGTTGTGTATACTAGGACCTGGGTAATACCATCTGTTGTGTATACTAGGACCTGGGTAATAACATCTGTTGTCTATACTAGGACCTGGGTAATAACATCTGTTGTCTATACTAGGACCTGGTAATAACATCTGTTGTCTATACTAGGACCTGGGTAATAACATCTGTTGTCTATACTAGGACCTGGGTAATAACATCTGTTGTCTATACTAGGACCTGGGTAATAACATCTGTTGTCTATACTAGGACCTGGGTAATACCATCTGTTGTCTATACTAGGACCTGGGTAATACCATCTGTTGTGTATACTAGGACCTGGGTAATAGCATCTGTTGTCTATACTAGGACCTGGGTAATACCATCTGTTGTCTATACTAGGACCTGGGTAATACCATATGTTGTCTATACTAGGACCTGGGTAATACCATATGTTGTGTATACTAGGACCTGGGTAATACCATCTGTTGTCTATACTAGGACCTGGGTAATAACATCTGTTGTCTATACTAGGACCTGGGCAATACCATCTGTTGTGTATACTAGGACCTGGGTAATACCATCTGTTGTCTATACTAGGACCTGGGTAATACCATCTGTTGTCTATACTAGGACATGGGTAATACCATCTGTTGTGTATACTAGGACCTGGGTAATACCATCTGTTGTCTATACTAGGACCTGGGTAATACCATATGTTGTGTATACTAGGACCTGGGTAATACCATATGTTGTGTATACTAGGACCTGGGTAATACCATATGTTGTGTATACTAGGACCTGGGTAATAACATATGTTGTCTATACTAGGACCTGGGTAATACCATCTGTTGTGTATACTAGGACCTGGGTAATACCATCTGTTGTCTATACTAGGACCTGGGTAATAACACTATGTTGTGTATACTAGGACCTGGGTAATACCATCTGTTGTGTATACTAGGACCTGGGTAATACCATATGTTGTGTATACTAGGACCTGGGTAATACCATCTGTTGTCTATACTAGGACCTGGGTAATAACATCTGTTGTCTATACTAGGACCTGTGTATTACCATCTGTTGTGTATACTAGGACCTGGGTAATAACATATGTTGTGTATACTAGGACCTGGGTAATACCATCTGTTGTGTATACTAGGACCTGGGTATACCATCTGTTGTCTATACTAGGACCTGGGTAATAACATCTGTTGTCTATACTAGGACCTGGTAATACCATCTGTTGTGTATACTAGACCTGGGTAATAACATCTGTTGTGTATACTAGGACCTGGGTAATACCATCTGTTGTGTATACTAGGACCTGGTAATACCATCTGTTGTGTATACTAGGACCTGGGTAATACCATCTGTTGTCTATACTAGGACCTGGGTAATACCATCTGTTGTGTATACTAGGACCTGGGTAATACCATCTGTTGTGTATACTAGGACCTGGGTAATACCATCTGTTGTGTATACTAGGACCTGGGTAATACCATCTGTTGTGTATACTAGGACCTGGTAATAACATCTGTTGTCTATACTAGGACCTGGGTAATACCATCTGTTGTGTATACTAGGACCTGGGTAATACCCTCTGTTGTCTATACTAGGACCTGGGTAATACCATCTGTTGTGTATACTAGGACCTGGGTAATACCATCTGTTGTCTATACTAGGACCTGGGTAATACCATCTGTTGTGTATACTAAGACCTGGGTAATACCATCTGTTGTGTATACTAGGACCTGGGTAATACCATCTGTTGTCTATACTAGGACCTGGGTAATAACATCTGTTGTCTATACTAGGACCTGGGTAATAACATCTGTTGTCTATACTAGGACCTGGGTAATACCCTCTGTTGTCTATACTAGGACCTGGGTAATACCATCTGTTGTGTATACTAGGACCTGGGTAATACCATCTGTTGTCTATACTAGGACTGGGTAATACCATCTGTTGTCTATACTAGGACCGGGTAATACCATCTGTTGTGTATACTAGGACCTGGGTAATACCATCTGTTGTGTATACTAGGACCGGGTAATACCATCTGTTGTGTATACTAGGACCTGGGTAATAACATCTGTTGTGTATACTAGGACCTGGGTAATACCATCTGTTGTGATACTAGGACCTGGGATACCATCTGTTGTGTATACTAGGACCTGGGTAATAAACATCTGTTGTCTATACTAGGACCTGGGTAATACCATATGTTGTCTATACTAGGACCTGGGTAATAACATCTGTTGTCTATACTAGGACCTGGGTAATACCATCTGTTGTGTATACTAGGACCTGGGTAATACCATCTGTTGTCTATACTAGGACCTGGGTAATACCATCTGTGTGTATACTAGGATGGGTAATAACATTGTTGTCTATACTAGGACCTGGGTAAAAATCGTTGTGTATACTAGGACCTGGGTAATACCATCTGTTGTGTATACTAGGACCTGGGTAATAACATCTGTTGTCTATACTAGGACCTGGGTAATACCATCTGTTGTCTATACTAGGACCTGGGTAATACCATCTGTTGTGTATACTAGGACCTGGGTAATAACATATGTTGTGTATACTAGGACCTGGGTAATACCATCTGTTGTGTATACTAGGACCTGGGTAATACCATCTGTTGTGTATACTAGGACCTGGGTAATACCATCTGTTGTGTATACTAGGACCTGGGTAATAACATATGTTGTGTATACTAGGACCTGGGTAATACCATCTGTTGTCTATACTAGGACCTGGGTAATACCATCTGTTGTCTATACTAGGACCTGGGTAATACCATCTGTTGTGTATACTAGGACCTGGGTAATAACATCTGTTGTGTATACTAGGACCTGGGTAATACCATCTGTTGTGTATACTAGGACCTGGGTAATACCATATGTTGTGTATACTTAGGTAATACATATGTTGTGTATACTAGGACCTGGGTAATCCATCTGTTGTGTATACTAGGACCTGGTAATACCACTGTGTCTATACTAGGACCTGGGTAATCCATCTGTTGTGTATACTAGGACCTGGGTAATAACCATCTGTTGTGTATACTAGGACCTGGGTAATACATCTGTTGTGTATACTAGGACCTGGGTAATAACATCTGTTGTTATACTAGGACCTGGGTAATACCATCTGTTGTGTATACTAGGACCTGGGTAATACCATCTGTTGTGTATAACTTAGAGGACCTGGGTAATACATCTGTTGTCTATACTAGGACCTGGGTAATACCATATGTTGTCTATACTAGGACCTGGTAATACCATCTGTTGTCTATACTAGGACCTGGGTAATAACATCTGTTGTGTATACTAGGACTGGGTAATACCATCTGTTGTGTATACTAGGGACCTGGGGTAATACCATCATGTTGTCTATACTAGGACCTGGGTAATACCATCTGTTGTCTATACTAGGACCTGGTAATAACATCTGTGTGTTACTAGGACCTGGGTAATAACATCTGTTGTGTATACGGACCTGGGTAATACCATCTGTTGTCTATACTAGGACCTGGGTAATACCATTGTGTGTATACTAGGACCTGGGTAATACCATCTGTTGTGTATACTAGGACCTGTGTAATAACATCTGTTGTGTATACTAGGACCTGGGTAATACCATCTGTTGTGATACTAGGACCTGGGTAATACATGTTGTCATACTAGGACCTGGGTAATAACATCTATTGTCTATATAGGACCTGGGTAATAACATCTGTTGTGTATACTAGGACCTGGGTAATAACATCTGTTGTCTATACTAGGACCTGGGTAATACCATCTGTTGTGTATACTAGGACCTGGGTAATAACATCTGTTGTGTATACTAGGACCTGGGTAATAAACTCTGTTGTGTATACTAGGACCTGGGTAAACATCTGTTGTGTATACTAGGACCTGGGTAATACATTGTTGTCTATACTAGGACCTGGGTAATAACATCTGTTGTGTATACTAGGACCTGGGTAATAACATCTGTTGTGTATACTAGGACCTGGGTAATAACATCTGTTGTGTATACTAGGACCTGGGTAATAACATCTTGTGTATACTAGGACCTGGGTAATACCATCTGTTGTGTATACTAGGACCTGGGTAATAACATCTGTTGTGTATACTAGGACCTGGGTAATAACATCTGTTGTGTATACTAGGACCTGGGTAATAAACATCTGTTGTGTATACTAGGACCTGGGTAATACCATCTGTTGTTATACTAGGACCTGGGTAATACCATCTGTTGTGTATACTAGGACCTGGGTAATAACATCTGTTGTGTATACTAGGACCTGGGTAATAACATCTGTTGTGTATACTAGGACCTGGGTAATAACATATGTTGTGTATACTAGGACCTGGGTATTAACATCTGTTGTGTATACTAGGACCTGGGTAATAACATCTGTTGTGTATACTAGGACCTGGGTAATAACATCTGTTGTCTATACTAGGACCTGGGTAATAACATCTGTTGTCTATACTAGGACCTGGGTAATAACATCTGTTGTCTATACTAGGACCTGGGTAATACCATCTGTTGTGTATACTAGGACCTGGGTAATAGCATCTGTTGTCTATACTAGGACCTGGGTAATAACATCTGTTGTGTATACTAGGACCTGGGTAATAACATCTGTTGTCTATACTAGGACCTGGGTAATACCATCTGTTGTCTATACTAGGACCTGGGTAATAACATCTGTTGTCTATACTAGGACCTGGGTAATAACATCTGTTGTCTATACTAGGAGCTGGGTAATAACATCTGTTGTGTATACTAGGA
The DNA here is from genome assembly GCF_901001165.1 of Salmo trutta. Classification (NCBI taxonomy): domain Eukaryota; kingdom Metazoa; phylum Chordata; class Actinopteri; order Salmoniformes; family Salmonidae; genus Salmo; species Salmo trutta. The sequence goes on along the minus strand of NW_021823073.1, from coordinate 1,947,052 downwards.
CCTGGGTAATAACATCTGTTGTGTAAACTAGGACCTGGGTAATAACATCTGTTGTCTATACTAGGACCTGGGTAATACCATCTGTTGTCTATACTAGGACCTGGGTAATAGCATCTGTTGTGTATACTAGGACCTGGGTAATAACATCTGTTGTGTATACTAGGACCTGGGTAATAACATCTGTTGTCTATACTAGGACCTGGGTAATACCATCTGTTGTCTATACTAGGACCTGGGTAATAGCATCTGTTGTCTATACTAGGACCTGGGTAATAGCATCTGTTGTCTATACTAGGACCTGGGTAATAACATCTGTTGTGTATACTAGGACCTGGGTAATAACATCTGTTGTGTATACTAGGACCTGGGTAATACCATATGTTGTGTATACTAGGACCTGGGTAATACCATATGTTGTGTATACTAGGACCTGGGTAATACCATCTGTTGTCTATACTAGGACCTGGGTAATAACATCTGTTGTCTATACTAGGACCTGGGTAATACCATCTGTTGTCTATACTAGGACCTGGGTAATACCATCTGTTGTGTATACTAGGACCTGGGTAATACCATCTGTTGTCTATACTAGGACCTGGGTAATACCATCTGTTGTGTATACTAGGACCTGGGTAATACATCTGTTGTGTATACTAGGACCTGGGTAATACCATCTGTTGTCTATACTAGGACCTGGGTAATAACATCTGTTGTCTATACTAGGACCTGGGTAATACCATCTGTTGTCTATACTAGGACCTGGGTAATACCATCTGTTGTGTATACTAGGACCTGGGTAATACCATCTGTTGTCTATACTAGGACCTGGGTAATACCATCTGTTGTCTATACTAGGACCTGGGTAATACCATCTGTTGTGTATACTAGGACCTGGGTAATACCATCTGTTGTGTATACTAGGACCTGGGTAATAACATCTGTTGTGTATACTAGGACCTGGGTAATAACATCTGTTGTCTATACTAGGACCTGGGTAATACCATCTGTTGTGTATACTAGGACCTGGGTAATAACATCTGTTGTCTATACTAGGACCTGGGTAATACCATCTGTTTGTCTATACTAGGACCTGGGTAATACCATCTGTTGTGTATACTAGGACCTGGGTAATACCATCTGTTGTGTATACTAGGACCTGGGTAATACCATCTGTTGTGTATACTAGGACCTGGGTAATACCATCTGTTGTGTATACTAGGACCTGGGTAATACCATCTGTTGTGTATACTAGGACCTGGGTAATACCATCTGTTGTCTATACTAGGACCTGGGTAATAACATCTGTTGTCTATACTAGGACCTGGGTAATACCATCTGTTGTCTATACTAGGACCTGGGTAATACCATCTGTTGTGTATACTAGGACCTGGGTAATACATCTGTTGTGTCTATACTAGGACCTGGGTAATACCATCTGTTTGTCTATACTAGGACTGGGTAATACCATCTGTTGTTTAGGACTGGGTAATACCATCGTTGTGTATACTAGGACCTGGGTAATACCATCTGTTGTCTATACTAGGACCGGGTAATACCATCTGTTGTATATACTAGGACCTGGGTAATACCATCTGTTGTGTATACTAGGACCTGGGTAATACCATCTGTTGTCTATACTAGGACCTGGGTAATACCATCTGTTGTATACTAGGACCTGGGTAATACATCTGTGTATACTAGGACCTGGGTAATACCATCTGTGTGTATACTAGGACCTGGGTAATACCATCTGTTGTCTATACTAGGACCTGGGTAATACCATCTGTTGGTATACTAGGACCTGGGTAATACCATCTGTTGTCTATACTAGGACCTGGGTAATACCATCTGTTGTGTATACTAGGACCTGGGTAACCATCTGTTGTGTATACTAGGACCTGGGTAATACCATCTGTTGTATACTAGGACCTGGGTAATACACTGTTGTCTATACTAGGACCTGGGTAATACATCTTGTTCTATACTAGGACCTGGGTAATAACATCTGTGTGTACTAGGACCTGGGTATAACATCTGTTGTGTACTAGGACCTGGGTAATACCATCTGTTGTGTATACTAGGACCTGGGTAATACCATCTGTTGTGTATACTAGGACCTGGGTAATACCATCTGTTGTGTATACTAGGACCTGGGTAATACCATCTGTGTCTATACTAGGACCTGGGTAATAACATCTGTTGTCTATACTAGGACCTGGGTAATACCATCTGTTGTATACTAGGACCTGGGTAATACATCTGGTTGTCTATACTAGGACCTGGGTAATACCATCTGTTGTCTATACTAGGACCTGGGTAATACCATCTGTTGTGTATACTAGGACCTGGGTAATACCATCTGTTGTGTATACTAGGACCTGGGTAATACCATCTGTTGTGTATACTAGGACCTGGGTAATAACATCTGTTGTCTATACTAGGACCTGGGTAATACCATCTGTTGTGTATACTAGGACCTGGGTAATAACATCTGTTGTGTATACTAGGACCTGGGTAATACCATCTGTTGTCTATACTAGGACCTGGGTAATACCATCTGTTGTGTATACTAGGACCTGGGTAATACCATCTGTTGTGTATACTAGGACCTGGGTAATACCATCTGTTGTCTATACTAGGACCTGGGTAATACCATCTGTTGTGTATACTAGGACCTGGGTAATACCATCTGTTGTCTATACTAGGACCTGGGTAATACCATCTGTTGTCTATACTAGGACCTGGGTAATAACATATGTTGTGTATACTAGGACCTGGGTAATACCATCTGTTGTCTATACTAGGACCTGGGTAATAATCTGTTGTGTATACTAGGACCTGGGTAATACATCTGTTGTGTATACTAGGACCTGGGTAATACCATCTGTTGTGTATACTAGGACCTGGGTAATACCATCTGTTGTCTATACTAGGACCTGGGTAATACATCTGTTGTGTATACTAGGACCTGGGTAATACATCTGTTGTCTATACTAGGACCTGGGTAATACCATCTGTTGTGTATACTAGGACCTGGGTAATACCATCTGTTGTGTATACTAGGACCTGGGTAATAACATCTGTTGTGTATACTAGGACCTGGGTAATACCATCTGTTGTCTATACTAGGACCTGGGTAATACCATCTGTTGTATACTAGGACCTGGGTAATACCATCTGTGTATACTAGCTGGTATACCATTGTTGTGTATACTAGGAACCTGGGTAATACCATCTGTTTGTCTATACTAGACCTGGGTATACCACTGTTGTGTATACTAGGACCTGGGTAATACCATATGTTGTCTATACTAGGACCTGGGTAATACCATATGTTGTGTATACTAGGACCTGGGTAATACCATCTGTTGTCTATACTAGGACCTGGGTAATACCATCTGTTGTGTATACTAGGACCTGGGTAATACCATCTGTTGTGTATACTAGGACCTGGGTAATAACATATGTTGTGTATACTAGGACCTGGGTAAGGACCTGGGTAATACCATCTGTTGTCTATACTAGGACCTGGGTAATACCATCTGTTGTGTATACTAGGACCTGGTAATAACATCTGTTGTGTATACTAGGACCTGGGTAATACCATATGTGTTGTAGACTAGACCTGGGTAATAACATCTGTTGTGTATACTAGGACCTGGGTAATACCATCTGTTGTGTATACTAGGACCTGGGTAATACCATCTGTTGTCTATACTAGGACCTGGGTAATACCATCTGTTGTGTATACTAGGACCTGGGTAATACCATCTGTTGTGTATACTAGGACCTGGGTAATACCATCTTTGTGTATACTAGACCTGGGTAATACCATCTGTTGTGTATACTAGGACCTGGGTAATACCATCTGTTGTGTATACTAGGACCTGGGTAATACCATCTGTTGTGTATACTAGGACCTGGGTATACCATCTGTTGTGTATACTAGGACCTGGGTAATACCATCTGTTGTCTATACTAGGACCTGGGTAATACCATCTGTTGTGTATACTAGGACCTGGGTAATACCATCTGTTGTCTATACTAGGACCCTGGGTAATACCATCTGTTGTGTATACTAGGACCTGGGTAATACATCTGTTGTCTATACTAGGACCTGGGTAAATACATCTGTTGTCTATACTAGGACCTGGGGTATAACATCTGTTGTCTATACTAGGACCTGGGTAATACCATCTGTTGTCTATACTAGGACCTGGGTAATAACATTGTTGTCTATACTAGGACCTGGGTAATACATCTGTTGTGTATACTAGGACCTGGTAATAACATCTGTTGTGTATACTAGGACCTGGGTAATAACATCTGTTGTCTATACTAGGACCTGGGTAATACCATCTGTTGTGTATACTAGGACCTGGGTAATAACATCTGTTGTCTATACTAGGACCTGGGTAATACATCTGTCTATACTAGGACCTGGGTAATACATCTGTTGTGTATACTAGGACCTGGGTAACCATCTGTTGTGTATACTAGGACCTGGGTAATACCATCTGTTGTCTATACTATAGACCTGGTAATACCATCTGTTGTGTATACTAGGACCTGGGTAATACCATGTTGTGTATACTAGGAATGGGTAATAACATCTGTTGTCTATACTAGGACTGGGTAATACATCTGTTGTCTATACTAGGACCTGGGTAATAACATCTTGTCTATACTAGGACCTGGGTAATACCATCTGTTGTGTATACTAGGACCTGGGTAATAACATCTGTTGTCTATACTAGGACCTGGGTAATACCATCTGTTGTGTATACTAGGACCTGGGTAATAACATCTGTTGTCTATACTAGGACCTGGGTAATACCATCTGTTGTCTATACTAGGACCTGGGTAATACCATCTGTTGTCTATACTAGGACCTGGGTAATACCATCTGTTGTGTATACTAGGACCTGGGTAATACCATCTGTTGTGTATACTAGGACCTGGGTAATACCATCTGTTGTCTATACTAGGACCTGGGTAATACCATCTGTTGTGTATACTAGGACCTGGGTAATACCATCTGTTGTCTATACTAGGACCTGGGTAATACCATCTGTTGTCTATACTAGGACCTGGGTAATAACATATGTTGTGTATACTAGGACCTGGGTAATACCATCTGTTGTCTATACTAGGACCTGGGTAATAACATCTGTTGTGTATACTAGGACCTGGGTAATAACATCTGTTGTGTATACTAGGACCTGGGTAATAACATCTGTTGTGTATACTAGGACCTGGGTAATACCATCTGTTGTCAATACTAGGACCTGGGTAATACCATCTGTTGTCTATACTAGGACCTGGGTAATAACATCTGTTGTGTATACTAGGACCTGGGTAATAACATCTGTTGTCTATACTAGGACCTGGGTAATACCATCTGTTGTCTATACTAGGACCTGGGTAATACCATCTGTTGTCTATACTAGGACCTGGGTAATACCATATGTTGTCTATACTAGGACCTGGGTAATACCATCTGTTGTGTATACTAGGACCTGGGTAATAACATATGTTGTGTATACTAGGACCTGGGTAATACCATCTGTTGTGTATACTAGGACCTGGGTAATACCATCTGTTGTCTATACTAGGACCTGGGTAATACCATCTGTTGTGTATACTAGGACCTGGGTAATACCATCTGTTGTGTATACTAGGACCTGGGTAATACCATCTGTTGTGTATACTAGGACCTGGGTAATAACATCTGTTGTGTATACTAGGACCTGGGTAATACCATCTTGTTGTGTATACTAGGACCCTGGGTTATACATCTGTGTGTAATACTAGACCTGGGTAATACCAATCTGTTGTCTATACTAGGACCTGGGTAATAACATCTGTTGTTGTATACTAGGACCTGGTAATACCATCTGTTGTCTATACTAGGACTGGGTAATACCATCTGTTGTGTATACTAGGACCTGGGTAATACCATCTGTTGTGTATACTAGGACCTGGGTAATAACATCTGTTGTGTATACTAGGACCTGGGTAATAACCATCTGTTGTGTATACTAGGACCTGGGTAATACATCTGTGTGTTATACTAGGACCTGGGTAATACCATCTGTTGTGTATACTAGGACCTGGGTAATACCATCTGTTGTCTATACTAGACCTGGGTAATACCATCTGTTGTGTATACTAGGACCTGGGTAATACCATCTGTTGTGTATACTAGGACCTGGGTAATACATCTGTTGTGTATACTAGGACCTGGGTAATACCATCTGTTGTGTATACTAGGACCTGGGTAATACATCTGTTGTGTATACTAGGACCTGGGTAATACATCTGTTGTCTATACTAGGACCTGGGTAATAACATCTGTTGTGTATACTAGGACCTGGGTAATACATCTGTTGTCTATACTAGGACCTGGGTAATAACATCTGTTGTGTATACTAGGACCTGGGTAATACCATCTGTTGTGTATACTAGGACCTGGGTAATACCATCTGTTGTGTATACTAGGACCTGGGTAATACCATCTGTTGTATACTAGGACCTGGGTAATAACATCTGTTGTGTATACTAGGACCTGGGTAATACATCTGTTGTATACTAGGACCTGGGTAATACCATCTGTTGTGTATACTAGGACCTGGGTAATACATCTGTTGTGTATACTAGGACCTGGGTAATAACATCTGTTGTGTATACTAGGACCTGGGTAATACATCTGTTGTGTATACTAGGACCTGGGTAATACCATCTGTTGTCTATACTAGGACCTGGGTAATACCATCTGTTGTCTATACTAGGACCTGGGTAATACCATCTGTTGTGCTATACTAGGACCTGGGTAATACCATCTGTTGTGTATACTTAGGACCTGGGTAATAACATCTGTTGTGTATACTAGGACCTGGGTAATACCATCTGTTGTTGTATACTAGGACCTGGGTAATACCATCTGTTGTGTATACTAGGACCTGGGTAAATACCATCTGTTGTGTATACTAGGACCTGGGTAATACCATCTGTTGTCTATACTAGGACCTGGGTATAACATCTGTTGTGTATACTAGGACCTGGGTAATACCATCTGTTGTCTATACTAGGACCTGGGTAATAACATCTGTTGTGTATACTAGGACCTGGGTAATACCATCTGTTTGTCTATACTAGGACCTGGGTAATACCATCTGTTGTCTATACTAGGACCTGGGTAATACCATATGTTGTGTATACTAGGACCTGGGTAATACCATCTGTTGTGTATACTAGGACCTGGGTAATAACATCTGTTGTGTATACTAGGACCTGGGTAAATACCATCTGTTGTGTATACTAGGACCTGGGTAATAACATCTGTTGTCTATACTAGGACCTGGGTAATACCATCTGTTGTCTATACTAGGACCTGGGTAATAACATCTGTTGTGTATACTAGGACCTGGGTAATAACATCTGTTGTCTATACTAGGACCTGGGTAATAACATCTGTTGTCTATACTAGGACCTGGGTAATACCATCTGTTGTCTATACTAGGACCTGGGTAATACCATTGTCACTGGGTAAGCCATCTGTGTTTTATACTAGGACCTGGTAATACCATCTGTTGTCTTACTAGGACCTGGGTAATACCATATGTTGTGTATACTAGGACCTGGGTAATACCATCTGTTGTCTATACTAGGACCTGGGTAATACCATCTGTTGTGTATACTAGGACCTGGGTAATACCATCTATTTGTTATACTAGGACCTGGGTATACCATATGTGTGTATACTAGGACCCTGGGTAATACCATCTGTTGTGTATACTAGGACCTGGGTAATAACATCTGTTGTCTATACTAGGACCTGGGTAATACCATCTGTTGTGTATACTAGGACCTGGGTAATACCATCTGTTGTGTATACTAGGACCTGGGTAATAACATCTGTTGTGTATACTAGGACCTGGGTAATAACATCTGTTGTCTATACTAGGACCTGGGTAATACCATCTGTTGTGTATACTAGGACCTGGGTAATACCATCTGTTGTGTATACTAGGACCTGGGTAATACCATCTGTTGTCTATACTAGGACCTGGGTAATACCATCTGTTGTGTATACTAGGACCTGGGTAATACCATATGTTGTCTATACTAGGACCTGGGTAATACCATATGTTGTGTATACTAGGACCTGGGTAATACCATCTGTTGTCTATACTAGGACCTGGGTAATACCATCTGTTGTGTATACTAGGACCTGGGTAATACCATCTGTTGTGTATACTAGGACCTGGGTAATAACATCTGTTGTGTATACTAGGACCTGGGTAATACCATCTGTTGTCTATACTAGGACCTGGGTAATACCATCTGTTGTGTATACTAGGACCTGGGTAATAACATCTGTTGTGTATACTAGGACCTGGGTAATACCATATGTTGTGTATACTAGGACCTGGGTAATAACATCTGTTGTGTATACTAGGACCTGGGTAATACCATCTGTTGTGTATACTAGGACCTGGGTAATACCATCTGTTGTCTATACTAGGACCTGGGTAATACCATCTGTTGTGTATACTAGGACCTGGTAATACCATCTGTTGTGTATACTAGGACCTGGGTAATACCATCTGTTGTGTATACTAGGACCTGGGTAATACCATCTGTTGTCTATACTAGGACCTGGGTAATACCATCTGTGTGTATACTAGGACCTGGGTAATACCATCTTGTGTATACTAGGACCTGGGTAATACCATCTTGTTGTCTATACTAGGCACCTGGGTAATACATCTGTTGTGTATACTAGGACCTGGGTAATACCCATCTGTTGTCTATAACTAGGACCTGGGTAATACCATCTGTTGTTTATACTAGGACCTGGGTAATAACATCTGTGTCTATACTAGGACCTGGGTAATAACATCTGTTGTCTATACTAGGACCTGGGTAATAACATCTGTTGTCTATACTAGGACCTGGGTAATACCATCTGTTGTCTATACTAGGACCTGGGTAATAACATATGTTGTCTATACTAGGACCTGGGTAATATCATCTGTTGTGTATACTAGGACCTGGGTAATATCATCTGTTGTGTATACTAGGACCTGGGTAATAACATCTGTTGTCTATACTAGGACCTGGGTAATACCATCTGTTGTGTATACTAGGACCTGGGTAATAACATCTGTTGTCTATAACTGGACCTGGGTAATACCATCGTCTATTACTAGGACCTGGGTAAATACCATTCTGTATGTGTATACTAGGACCTGGGTAATACCAATCTGTTGTGTATACTAGGACCTGGGTAATACCATCTGTTGTCTATACTAGGACCTGGGTAATAACATCTGTTGTGTATACTAGGACCTGGGTAATACCATCTGTTGTGTATATGGCACCTGGGTAATAACATCTGTTGTCTATACTAGGACCTGGGTAATAACCATCTGTTGTCTATACTAGGACCTGGGTAATAACATCTGTTGTCTATACTAGGACCTGGGTAATAACCATCTGTTGTCTATACTAGGACCTGGGTAATAACATCTGTTGTCTATACTAGGACCTGGGTAATACCATCTGTTGTCTATACTAGGACCTGGGTAATAACATCTGTTGTCTATACTAGGACCTGGGTAATACCATCTGTTGTCTATACTAGGACCTGGGTAATACCATCTGTTGTCTATACTAGGACCTGGGTAATACCATCTGTTGTGTATACTAGGACCTGGTAATACCATCTGTTGTGTATACTAGGCCTGGGTAATACCATCTGTTGTGTATACTAGGACCTGGGTAATACATATACTAGGACCTGGGTAATACCAGCTGTTGTGTATACTAGGACCTGGGTAATACCATCTGTTGTCTATACTAGGACCTGGTAATACCATCTGTTGTCTATACTAGGACCTGGGTAATAACATATGTTGTGTATACTAGGACCGGGGTAATACCATCTGTGTGTCTATACTAGGACCTGGGTAATAACATCTGTTGTGTATACTAGGACCTGGGTAATAACATCTGTTGGTGTATACTAGACCTGGGTAATAACAATCTGTTGTGTATACTAGACCTGGGTAATACCATCTGTTTGTCAATACTAGGACCTGGGTAATACCATCTGTTGTGTATACTAGGACCTGGGTAATAACATCTGTTGTGTATACTAGGACCTGGGTAATACCATCTGTTGTGTATACTAGGACCTGGGTAATACCATCTGTTGTCTATACTAGGACCGGGGTAATACCATCTGTTGTGTATACTAGGACCTGGTTATACCATCTGTTGTGTATACTAGGACCTGGGTAATACCATCTGTTGTCTATACTAGGACCTGGGTAATACCATCTGTTGTGTATACTAGGACCTGGGGTAATACCATCTGTTGTCTATACTAGGACCTGGGTAATACCATCTGTTGTGTATACTAGGACCTGGGTAATAACATCTGTTGTCTATACTAGGACCTGGGTAATAACATCTGTTGTCTATACTAGGACCTGGGTAATAACATCTGTTGTCTATACTAGGACCTGGGTAATACCATCTGTTGTCTATACTAGGACCTGGGTAATAACATATGTTGTCTATACTAGGACCTGGGTAATATCATCTGTTGTGTATACTAGGACCTGGGTAATATCATCTGTTGTGTATACTAGGACCTGGGTAATAACATCTGTTGTCTATACTAGGACCTGGGTAATACCATCTGTTGTGTATACTAGGACCTGGGTAATAACATCTGTTGTCTATACTAGGACCTGGGTAATACCATCTGTCTATACTAGGACCTGGGTAATACCATCTGTTGTGTATACTAGGACCTGGGTAATACCATCTGTTGTGTATACTAGGACCTGGGTAATACCATCTGTTGTCTATACTAGGACCTGGGTAATACCATCTGTTGTGTATACTAGGACCTGGGTAATACCATCTGTTGTGTATACTGGCACCTGGGTAATAACATCTGTTGTCTATACTAGGACCTGGGTAATACCATCTGTTGTCTATACTAGGACCTGGGTAATAACATCTGTTGTCTATACTAGGACCTGGGTAATACCATCTGTTGTCTATACTAGGACCTGGGTAATAACATCTGTTGTCTATACTAGGACCTGGGTAATACCATCTGTTGTCTATACTAGGACCTGGGTAATAACATCTGTTGTCTATACTAGGACCTGGGTAATACCATCTGTTGTCTATACTAGGACCTGGGTAATACCATCTGTTGTCTATACTAGGACCTGGGTAATACCATCTGTTGTGTATACTAGGACCTGGGTAATACCATCTGTTGTGTATACTAGGACCTTGGTAATACCATCTGTTGTCTATACTAGGACCTGGGTAATACCATCTGTTGTGTATACTAGGACCTGGGGTAATACCATCTGTTGTCTATACTAGGACCTGGGTAATACCATCTGTGTCTATACTAGGACCTGGGTAATAACATATGTTGTGTATACAGGACCTGGGTTAATACCATCTGTTGTCTATACTAGGCCTGGGTAATAACATCTGTTGTGTATACTAGGACCTGGGTAATAACATCTGTTGTGTATACTAGGACCTGGGTAATAACATCTGTTGTGTATACTAGGACCTGGGTAATACCATCTGTTGTCAATACTAGGACCTGGGTAATACCATCTGTTGTGTATACTAGGACCTGGGTAATAACATCTGTTGTGTATACTAGGACCTGGGTAATAACATCTGTTGTCTATACTAGGACCTGGGTAATACCATCTGTTGTCTATACTAGGACCTGGGTAATACCATCTGTTGTGTATTACTAGGACCTGGGTATCTTTTAGGACCCTGGGTAAATCACCATATGTTGTCTATACTAGGACCTGGGTAATACCATCTGTTGTGTATACTAGGACCTGGTAATAACATATGTTTGTGTATACTAGACCTGGGTAATAACATCTGTTGTGTATACTAGACCTGGGTAATACCATCTGTTGTCTATACTAGGACCTGGGGTAATACCATCTGTTGTGTATACTAGGACCTGGGTAATACCATCTGTTGTGTATACTAGGACCTGGGTAATACCATCTGTTGTGTATACTAGGACCTGGGTAATAACATCTGTTGTGTATACTAGGACCTGGGTAATACCATCTGTTGTGTATACTAGGACCTGGGTTATACCATCTGTTGTGTATACTAGGACCTGGGTAATACCATCTGTTGTCTATACTAGGACCTGGGTAATAACATCTGTTGTGTATACTAGGACCTGGGTAATACCATCTGTTGTCTATACTAGGACCTGGGTAATAACATCTGTTGTGTATACTAGGACCTGGGTAATACCATCTGTTGTCTATACTAGGACCTGGGTAATACCATCTGTTGTGTATACTAGGACCTGGTAATACCATCTGTTGTGTATACTAGGACCTGGGTAATAACATCTGTTGTGTATACTAGGACCTGGGTAATACCATCTGTTGTGTATACTAGGACCTGGGTAATACATCTGTTGTCTATACTAGGACCTGGGTAATACCATCTGTTTGTCTATACTAGGACCTGGGTAATACCATCTGTTGTGTATACTAGGACCTGGGTAATACCATCTGTTGTGTATACTAGGACCTGGGTAATACCATCTGTTGTGTATACTAGGACCTGGGTAATACCATCTGTTGTGTATACTAGGACCTGGGTAATACCATCTGTTGTGTATACTAGGACCTGGGTAATACCATCTGTTGTCTATACTAGGACCTGGGTAATAACATCTGTTGTGTATACTAGGACCTGGGTAATACCATCTGTTGTCTATACTAGGACCTGGGTAATAACATCTGTTGTGTATACTAGGACCTGGTAATACCATCTGTTGTGTATACTAGGACCTGGGTAATACCATCTGTTGTGTATACTAGGACCTGGGTAATACCATCTGTTGTGTATACTAGGACCTGGGTAATACCATCTGTTGTCTATACTAGGACCTGGGTAATAACATCTGTTGTGTATACTAGGACCTGGGTAATACCATCTGTTGTCTATACTAGGACCTGGGTAATACCATCTGTTGTGTATACTAGGACCTGGGTAATACATCTGTTGTGTATACTAGGACCTGGGTAATACCATCTGTTGTGTATACTAGGACCTGGGTAATACCATCTGTTGTCTATCTAGGACCTGGGGTAATACCATCTGTTGTCTATACTAGGACCTGGGTAATACCATCTGTTGTCTATACTAGGACCTGGGTAATACCATCTGTTGTGTATACTAGGACCTGGGTAATACCATCTGTTGTGTATACTAGGACCTGGGTAATACATCTGTTGTGTATACTAGGACCTGGGTAATACCATCTGTTGTGTATACTAGGACCTGGTAATACCATCTGTTGTGTATACTAGGACCTGGGTAATACCATCTGTTGTGTATACTAGGACCTGGGTAATACCATCTGTTGTCTATACTAGGACCTGGGTAATAACATCTGTTGTGTATACTAGGACCTGGGTAATACCATCTGTTGTCTATACTAGGACCTGGGTAATAACATCTGTTGTGTATACTAGGACCTGGGTAATACCATCTGTTGTCTATACTAGGACCTGGGTAATACCATCTGTTGTCTATACTAGGACCTGGGTAATACCATATGTTGTGTATACTAGGACCTGGGTAATACCATCTGTTGTGTATACTAGGACCTGGGTAATAACATCTGTTGTGTATACTAGGACCTGGGTAATACCATCTGTTGTGTATACTAGGACCTGGGTAATAACATCTGTTGTCTATACTAGGACCTGGGTAATACCATCTGTTGTCTATACTAGGACCTGGGTAATAACATCTGTTGTGTATACTAGGACCTGGGTAATAACATCTGTTGTCTATACTAGGACCTGGGTAATAACATCTGTTGTCTATACTAGGACCTGGGTAATACCATCTGTTGTCTATACTAGGACCTGGGTAATACCATCTGTCGTGTATACTAGGACCTGGGTAATACCATCTGTTGTCTATACTAGGACCTGGGTAATAACATCTGTTGTGTATACTAGGACCTGGGTAATAACATCTGTTGTCTATACTAGGACCTGGGTAATACCATCTGTTGTCTATACTAGGACCTGGGTAATACCATCTATTGTGTATACTAGGACCTGGGTAATACCATATGTTGTGTATACTAGGACCTGGGTAATACCATCTGTTGTGTATACTAGGACCTGGGTAATACCATATGTTGTGTATACTAGGACCTGGGTAATACCATATGTTGTGTATACTAGGACCTGGGTAATACCATATGTTGTGTATACTAGGACCTGGGTAATAACATCTGTTGTGTATACTAGGACCTGGGTAATAACATCTGTTGTCTATACTAGGACCTGGGTAATAACATCTGTTGTGTATACTAGGACCTGGGTAATAACATCTGTTGTCTATACTAGGACCTGGGTAATAACATCTTGTGTATACTAGGACCTGGGTAATAACATCTGTTGTGTATACTAGGACCTGGGTAATACCATCTGTTGTCTATACTAGGACCTGGGTAATACCATCTGTTGTGTATACTAGGACCTGGGTAATAACATATGTTGTGTATACTAGGACCTGGGTAATAACAACTGTTGTCTATACTAGGACCTGGGTAATACCATCTGTTGTGTATACTAGGACCTGGGTAATACCATCTGTTTTCTATACTAGGACCTGGGTAATAACATCTGTTGTGTATACTAGGACCTGGGTAATAACATCTGTTGTGTATACTAGGACCTGGGTAATACCATCTGTTGTCTATACTAGGACCTGGGTAATAACATCTGTTGTGTATACTAGGACCTGGGTAATAACATCTGTTGTGTATACTAGGACCTGGGTAATACCATCTGTTGTCTATACTAGGACCTGGGTAATAACATCTGTTGTGTATACTAGGACCTGGGTAATAACATCTGTTGTGTATACTAGGACCTGGGTAATACCATCTGTTGTGTATACTAGGACCTGGGTAATACCATCTGTTGTGTATACTAGGACCTGGGTAATACCATCTGTTGTGTATACTAGGACCTGGGTAATACCATATGTTGTGTATACTAGGACCTGGGTATCCTAAGTATCTTCTCTCTCTCCTTCCCTGTACAGGTTCCGTTTCAGCGGGCGTATCCTGGGCCTGGCTCTGATCCACCAATACCTACTGGATGCCTTCTTCACTAGACCCTTCTATAAGGGCCTGCTGCGCATGTACGTATCCACCACCTGGACTGTCTAATTCTAGCTATACACCAGGGGTATTCAACTCTTACCCTACAAGGTCCAGCGCCTGCTACTTTTCTGTTCTACATGATCGTTAATTGCACACACCTGGTGTCCCAGGTCTAAATCAGTCCCTGATTACAGGGGAACACAGCTGTGGAACAGGCTTTTAGGTCCAGTGTTGAATATAGGGCTTTACACTATATAACTAGAGAGTATTTTTCTGATGTTTTAAGACTGTACCAGACATGTGGTTATGTAGATTAGTAGAGTTAACTGACCTCCTGCCTAAATCCATTCTACTCTACTCTACTCTATTCTACTCTATTCTGCTCTACTCTGTTCTACTCTGTTATACACTACTCTGCTCCACTCTGCTCTGCTCCACTCTGCTCTATTATACTATATTCTACTCTGCTCTGCTCTGCTCTACTCTATTTTACTCCACTCTGCTCTACTCTGCTCTACTCTGCTCTACTCTACTCTACTATTCTATAGCCTATGTGAGCTGAGTGATCTGGAGTATCTGGATGAGGAATTCCACCAGAGTCTCCAGTGGATGAAGGACAACGACATCGAGGACATGTTGGACCTCACCTTCACTGTCAATGAGGAGGTGTTCGGACAGGTGTGTGTGTGTGTGTGTGTGTGTGTGTGTGTGTGTGTGTGTGTGTGTGTGTGTGTGTGTGTGTGTGTGTGTGTGTGTGTGTGTGTGTGTGAGAGAGATATAAAGTGTGTGTGTGTGTGTGTGTGTGTGTGTGTGTGTGTGTGTGTGTGTGTGTGTGTGTGTGTGTGTGATATAATGTGTGTGTGTGATATAATGTGTGTGTGTGAGATAGATATAATGTGTATATATGTGTATGTACTGTGTGTGTGTAGATCACAGAGAGAGAGCTGAAGCCGGGCGGGGCCAACATCCCAGTGACAGAGAAGAATAAGAAGGAGTACATTGAGCGCATGGTGAAGTGGCGTATTGAGAGAGGAGTGGTTCAACAGACAGAGAGTCTGGTCCGGGGCTTCTATGAGGTACGATCTAGAACAAGGACTTTCTGAATCAAATATCTCCTGATACAGATTCTGATAAAGGTAGACTCAGCAGTATCATCATACACACTGGGGCAACTTCCTGCTCACAGACATCAACAACAACTGAATTCAAATTGGGCAAGATGTATCTAAAGGCTGTAGTGTGGCTGAATGTAATATGAAGACTGTATAATGGGATTGAGTTTGTTGTTGTTGTGTTTGTAATAATAATACATGCCATTTAACAGACTGTTTTATCCAAAGCGACTTCCAGTCATGCGTGTATACATTTTACATATGGGTGGTGCTGGGAATCTAACCCAGCACCGTTACCAGCACCAGCCTCTACCAACTGAGATACAAAGGTTGTGGTCATGGTTTGTAGCCTGTATGCCCTGTGCTGTGTCATGCAGGTGGTGGATTCCAGGCTGGTGTCAGTGTTTGATGCCAGGGAGCTGGAGCTGGTGATAGCTGGCACCGCTGAGATAGACCTGGTAGACTGGAGGAGCAACACCGATTACAGAGGAGGTATGAACAGGGGGGGAGACTGGAGGAGCAACACAGATTACAGAGGAGGTATGAACAGGGGGGAGACTGGAGGAGCAACACAGATTACAGAGGAGGTATGAACAGGGGGGAGACTGGAGGAGCAACACAGATTACAGAGGAGGTATGAACAGGGGGGTAGACTGGAGGAGCAACACAGATTACAGAGGAGGTATGAACAGGGGGGAGACTGGAGGAGCAACACAGATTACAGAGGAGGTATGAACAGGGGGGTAGACTGGAGGAGCAACACAGATTACAGAGGAGGTATGAACAGGGGGGTAGACTGGAGGAGCAACACAGATTACAGAGGAGGTATGAACAGGGGGGAGACTGGAGGAGCAACACAGATTACAGAGGAGGTATGAACAGGGGGCAGACTGGAGGAGCAACACAAATTACAGAGGAGGTATGAACAGGGGGGTAGACTGGAGGAGCAACACGGATTACAGAGGAGGTATGAACAGGGGGGGAGACTGGAGGAGCAACACAGATTAGAGGAGGTATGAACAGGGGGGAGACTGGAGGAGCAACACAGATTACAGAGGAGGTATGAACAGGGGGGGAGACTGGAGGAGCAACACAGATTACAGAGGAGGTATGAACAGGGGGGAGACTGGAGGAGCAACACAGATTACAGAGGAGGTATGAACAGGGGGGCAGACTGGAGGAGCAACACAGATTACAGAGGAGGTATGAACAGGGGGCAGACTGGAGGAGCAACACAGATTACAGAGGAGGTATGAACAGGGGGGCAGACTGGAGGAGCAACACAGATTACAGAGGAGGTATGAACAGGGGGGTAGACTGGAGGAGCAACACAGATTACAGAGGAGGTATGAACAGGGGGTAGACTGGAGGAGCAACACAGATTACAGAGGAGGTATGAACAGGGGGAGACTGGAGGAGCAACACAGATTACAGAGGAGGTATGAACAGGGGGAGACTGGAGGAGCAACACAGATTACAGAGGAGGTATGAACAGGGGGGAGACTGGAGGAGCAACACAGATTACAGAGGAGGTATGAACAGGGGGGTAGACTGGAGGAGCAACACAGATTACAGAGGAGGTATGAACAGGGGGGAGACTGGAGGAGCAACACAGATTACAGAGGAGGTATGAACAGGGGGGAGACTGGAGGAGCAACACAGATTACAGAGGAGGTATGAACAGGGGGTAGACTGGAGGAGCAACACAGATTACAGAGGAGGTATGAACAGGGGGGTAGACTGGAGGAGCAACACAGATTACAGAGGAGGTATGAACAGGGGGCAGACTGGAGGAGCAACACAGATTACAGAGGAGGTATGAACAGGGGGGAGACTGGAGGAGCAACACAGATTACAGAGGAGGTATGAACAGGGGGGGAGACTGGAGGAGCAACACAGATTACAGAGGAGGTATGAACAGGGGGGTAGACTGGAGGAGCAACACAGATTACAGAGGAGGTATGAACAGGGGGTAGACTGGAGGAGCAACACAGATTACAGAGGAGGTATGAACAGGGGGGAGACTGGAGGAGCAACACAGATTACAGAGGAGGTATGAACAGGGGGGCAGACTGGAGGAGCAACACAGATTACAGAGGAGGTATGAACAGGGGGGTAGACTGGAGGAGCAACACAGATTACAGAGGAGGTATGAACAGGGGGGAGAGGAAGAGACCGGGAGCCAAAATGACACCCTATTCCCTATATAGTGCACAGCTCTTGTCAAAGGTAGTGCACTATGTAGGGAATAGGGTGCCATTTAAGACAAAGACAATAACTTTGTGTATTGCACCTTTCATAATGTCATTTTGAGCTGCTGTCTAGGTCTCAGGCAGCAGTAAAGATAGTCTTGTTCCATTCAGATGTAGAAGGAAATGTTTTTAAATGCCTTTCCAATTAGGAAGAGCTGTTACAGAAATAAGTGTATATAACAGTATGCTCTAGCTAGCTGTCTGGTTGAACAGCTGAAGTAACTAGGCCTACCAGAGAGAAAGGCCAGTATATAACAGTATGCTCTAGCTAGCTGTCTGGTTGAACAGCTGAAGTAACTAGGCCTACCAGAGAGAAAGGCCAGTATATAACAGTATACTCTAGCTAGCTGTCTGGTTGAACAGCTGAAGTAACTAGGTCTACCAGAGAGAAAGGCCAGTATATAACAGTATACCCTAGCTAGCTGTCTGGTTGAACAGCTGAAGTAACTAGGTCTACCAGAGAGAAAGGCCAGTATATAACAGTATACTCTAGCTAGCTGTCTGGTTGAACAGCTGAAGTAACTAGGCCTACCAGAGAGAAAGGCCAGTATATAACAGTATACTCTAGCTAGCTGTCTGGTTGAACAGCTGAAGTAACTAGGACTACCAGAGAGAAAGGCCAGTATATAACAGTATACCCTAGCTAGCTGTCTGGTTGAACAGCTGAAGTAACTAGGCCTACCAGAGAGAAAGGCCAGTATATAACAGTATACCCTAGCTAGCTGTCTGGTTGAACAGCTGAAGTAACTAGGTCTACCAGAGAGAAAGGCCAGTATATAACAGTATACTCTAGCTAGCTGTCTGGTTGAACAGCTGAAGTAGCTAGGTCTACCAGAGAGAAAGGCCAGTATATAACAGTATGCTCTAGCTAGCTGTCTGGTTGAACAGCTGAAGTAGCTAGGCCTACCAGAGAGAAAGGCCAGTATATAACAGTATACCCTAGCTAGCTGTCTGGTTGAACAGCTGAAGTAACTAGGTCTACCAGAGAGAAAGGCCAGTATATAACAGTATACCCTAGCTAGCTGTCTGGTTGAACAGCTGAAGTAACTAGGCCTACCAGAGAGAAAGGCCAGTATATAACAGTATACCCTAGCTAGCTGTCTGGTTGAACAGCTGAAGTAACTAGGTCTACCAGAGAGAAAGGCCAGTATATAACAGTATGCTCTAGCTAGCTGTCTGGTTGAACAGCTGAAGTAACTAGGCCTACCAGAGAGAAAGGCCAGTATATAACAGTATACCCTAGCTAGCTGTCTGGTTGAACAGCTGAAGTAACTAGGTCTACCAGAGAGAAAGGCCAGTATATAACAGTTGACCCTAGCTAGCTGTCTGGTTGAACAGCTGAAGTAACTAGGCCTACCAGAGAGAAAGGCCAGTATATAACAGTATACCCTAGCTAGCTGTCTGGTTGAACAGCTGAAGTAACTAGGCCTACCAGAGAGAAAGGCCAGTATATAACAGTATACCCTAGCTAGCTGTCTGGTTGAACAGCTGAAGTAACTAGGTCTACCAGAGAGAAAGGCCAGTATATAACAGTATACTCTAGCTAGCTGTCTGGTTGAACAGCTGAAGTAGCTAGGCCTACCAGAGTGAAAGGCCAGTATATAACAGTATACCCTAGCTAGCTGTCTGGTTGAACAGCTGAAGTAACTAGGTCTACCAGAGAGAAAGGCCAGTATATAACAGTATACCCTAGCTAGCTGTCTGGTTGAACAGCTGAAGTAACTAGGCCTACCAGAGAGAAAGGCCAGTATATAACAGTATACCCTAGCTAGCTGTCTGGTTGAACAGCTGAAGTAACTAGGTCTACCAGAGAGAAAGGCCAGTATATAACAGTATACTCTAGCTAGCTGTCTGGTTGAACAGCTGAAGTAGCTAGGCCTACCAGAGTGAAAGGCCAGTATATAACAGTATACCCTAGCTAGCTGTCTGGTTGAACAGCTGAAGTAACTAGGCCTACCAGAGAGAAAGGCCAGGCTGCTGAGTGACTCATGTCTGTCTGTCTGTCTTCCTGCCTCCCTCAGGTTACCATGACAACCACATAGTGATCCGTTGGTTCTGGGCGGCGGTGGAGAGGTTCAACAACGAGCAGAGACTCAGGCTGCTACAGGTGGGGGTGCACACACACACACACATACAAACAAACACACACACACACACACACACACATGCAAACAAAAACACACACACACACACACACACATACAAATAAACACACACACACACACACAAACAAACAACACATATACAGATATACAAACACACACACATATAGAAACAAACACACACACATACACATACACACACACACATAGACATACAAACACACACGCACACACAGTGAGTAACAGCGACCTTCTTCTTTCTGCTCTGTTAGTTTGTGACGGGTACCTCCAGTATTCCCTACGAGGGTTTTGCCTCTCTCCGAGGCAGCAACGGACCCCGCAGGTTTTGTGTGGAGAAATGGGGCAAAGTTACCTCTCTACCCAGGTAAACTACTGTGCTGACTTCACTTGTAAGGCCAAGGGAACTGACTTTACTTGTAAGGCCAAGGGAACTGACTTCACTTGTAAGGCTAAGGGAACTGACTTCACTTGTAAGGCTAAAGGAACTGACTTCACTTGTAAGGCTAAGGGAACTGACTTCACTTGCAAGGCCAAGGAACCTGACTTCACTTGTAACGCTAAAGGAACTGACTTCACTTGTATGGCTAAAGGAACTGACTTCACTTGTATGGCTAAAGGAACTGACTTCACTTGTAAGGCCAAGGGAACTGACTTCCCTTGTAAGGCCAAGGGAACTGACTTCACTTGTAAGGCTAAGTGAACTGACTTCACTTGTAAGGCTAAGGGAACTGACTTCACTTGTGAGGCTAAGGGAACTGACTTCACTTGTAAGGCTAAAGGAACTGACTTCACTTGTAAGGCTAAGGGAACTGACTTCACTTGCAAGGCCAAGGAACCTGACTTCACTTGTAACGCTAAAGGAACTGACTTCACTTGTATGGCTAAAGGAACTGACTTCACTTGTGAGGCTAAGGGAACTGACTTCACTTGTAAGGCCAAGGGAACTGACTTCACTTGTAAGGCCAAGGGAGCTGACTTCACTTGTAAGGCCAAGGGAACTGACTTCACTTGTAAGGCCAAGGAACCTGACTTCACTTGTAACGCTAAAGGAACTGACTTCACTTGTATGGCTAAAGGAACTGACTTCACTTGTAAGGCCAAGGGAACTGACTTCACTTGTGAGGCTAAGGGAACTGACTTCACTTCTGAGGCTAAGGGAACTGACTTCACTTGTGAGGCCAAGGGAACTAACTTCACTTGTAAGGCCAAGGAACCTGACTTCACTTGTGAGGCTAAGGAAACTAACTTCACTTGTGAGGCTAAGGGAACTGACTTCACTTGTAAGGCTAAAGGAACTGACTTCACTTGTGAGGCTAAGGGAACTGACTTCACTTGTGAGGCCAAGGGAACTAACTTCACTTGTAAGGCCAAGGAACCTGACTTCACTTGTGAGGCTAAGGAAACTAACTTCACTTGTGAGGCTAAGGGAACTGACTTCACTTGTAAGGCTAAAGGAACTGACTTCACTTGTGAGGCTAAGGGAACTGACTTCACTTGTGAGGCCAAGGGAACTGACTTCACTTGTGAGGCTAAGGGAACTGACTTCACTTGTGAGGCTAAGGGAATTGACTTCACTTGTGAGGCTAGGGGAACTGACTTCACTTGTGAGGCTAAGGGAACTGACTTCACTTGTGAGGCTAAGGGAACTGACTTCACTTGTGAGGCTAAGGGAACTGACTTCACTTGTGAGGCTAAGGGAACTGACTTCACTTGTGAGGCTAAAGGAACTAACTTCACTTGTGAGGCTAAGGGAACTGACTTCACTTGTGAGGCTAAGGGAACTGACTTCACTTGTGAGGCTAAGGGAACTGACTTCACTTGTAAGGCTAAAGGAACTAACTTCACTTGTGAGGCTACGTGAACTCATGAAGTATATTATCAATTTGAGTATAATGTATGAAACGGTATTATACAGACTGAAGTACGTTGTTGTTGTTTTCACTGTGTTTGCGGTTGTCTCCTCCCCAGGGCTCACACCTGTTTCAACCGGCTGGACCTCCCTCCATATCCATCCTTCTCCATGCTGCACGAGAAGATGCTCACTGCCGTGGAGGAGACCAGCACCTTCGGCCTGGAGTGATGACCCCTATCACCTTTAACCCCCACTCCTCCTACCACCTTTGACCCTGACCTCTGAACTGTAGTATCACAGAGGTAGAGGAACCCAAGGGGTTCAAGGGGATGACTGTCTAGTCTGTCTGGCACCCTGTTGTGTCTTTATACACACACCTTCCTGAAGTGAGCTGAACAGAGGAGAATAGAGCGATGTCTATCAGAGGGTATGACCCCTGCACAACACCAGGGTTTCCATGTGACGGTTAAGGTCACTTAGACACACTGCCAACACAAAGCAAAGGAGAGCACCCTAACACGCACACCCTTGTTATTCCATTAGACCAATGGGAGAGATGGACTCGTAAGCCTCCAAACCAATCGCACAATGAAGGAACAAAAACCAAGACCTGGAGTGAGACTCCAACTGGCTCATCACCTTTTATTATTTAAAATAGGGATTTCCAGAGGAGTCTTGTAAGGAAGGTGGTGGTCGAGCTTTTCCTGGAGAGCAAAAGAAACAAAGCTCCTTTATCTCACAGAGAGGCTGAGGTGGACATCACAGGACATCGCTCTTCTCTGAGAGGCTGAGGTGGACATCACAGGACATTGCTCTTCTCTGAGAGGCTGAGGTGGACATCACAGGACATCGCTCTTCTCTGAGAGGCTGAGGTGGACATCACAGAACATCGCTCCTCTCTGAGTGGCTGAGGTGGACATCACAGGACATCGCTCTTCTCTGAGAGGCTGAGGTGGACATCACAGGACATCGCTCCTCTCTGAGAGGCTGAGGTGGACATCACAGGACATCGCTCTTCTCTGAGAGGCTGAGGTGGACATCACAGGACAGTGTTGCTCCTGGAGAAGGGGATGAGAGGAGAGAGGAAGAGATGAAAGAAGACAAGACAGGTGCTCTTCAGCTGCTGTGGCCACGCCTCCTGCCCTGTCAGGGAGAGAACCAACCAATCAAGGTCCAGGCAGCTTTGTGACCTGACCTTGTTGAACACTCTGACAGGTGTGTTCTAGAACAGAACACTGAAGTAGCCTATCATGATGCGGTGGTGTCTGTGTGGTGAAGCTGAACTTGGATCTCTCTACAGGCTTTTCATCTATCTGCAAAATGTATTTTGTAATGGCCACAAACAATGATATGTTTTTGAATGTACTGACTGATATCACGATGATGCACTTGAATGTGTCGTTTTTGTACGTCGCTCGATGACTCGTCAAATCTAAATGGCTGCCTCATTCTTAACAAACTTCAGGGCAAGCTATTAGCACGAATAACCAAACTCAGCTACGGTTTGTACGATAAAGACATTACATTGAGTTGGCTTTCCCATCATGTTAGACACAGCTCACACACACTCTTTCAGTGTTTTAGCTGTTTTCATTGTTTGCAAGTAAGTTGATTGTCATCGTCTCTTTATCATTGAGCTACACTGCCAGAGTAGAGGGTGATCTGAACTTTTTCAATCCCTCATGGTTGTTTGTTGCTCTTGTTTTTAACTTGCTTCTACTTTTTCTCCTTATGTACATTATCCTGATTGAATACGTTGGTTTGATCTGTTCCTATTTCAGCAGGGTTGGGACCCCGATATAACATCATATAATGACAAATGTTCGTATGACCATGATAATGAAAGTAAAACATGGTGATTAACAACCTGCATGTCGAGACACACACACACACACACACACAGGCTTACATCATGCAAGTATAATGTGATCTGTGTGTGGGTGATGGTAAGGTCAAGGGACATTTATAGCTTTATAGAGACTCGTGACAGAGAACATGTTGAAGTCATATACAAGCACAGATGCCCATGGTATGCTATTACACTGACTGTTTTGATGGGGGAAATGTTGCTTTTCAAGTGAAGGGAAAATATATATTTTAGAGACGTATCTACAGTACTAGGAAGTTTTAAGACGAGGAGTAATGATAATATGAAGGAAGAGTCATAGAAACAAATACATATTTGTCATGTTTTTCACTTCATACTCTGCCTTAGAAGGCATTAGTCTGCCTTCTGATACCACCATATTCTACTCTCAGGGTGCGTTCCAGGTCGCCTTTACTGCAGTCGCGCTGCTGCTGAGCATTTTAGCCGATTACTATATTATATGTATATCATATTAATGTGGTTCCAGAGAGGTAAATACTTTTCCAGAGGTTGTGAGGGACTATCATCTGAGCAGTGTGTCGACTGCAATAACGATGACATGAAACACGCCCAATGTCTTTGTTTCAGGGCTTTGACCACACCCGGCCACCATCACATCCCGAGACTGTGGAATGTAGCTAACGGAATGTAAGGGACTGAAATAGAACAACTTCCTGCATTCTCTTCCATCATCCCAGGGCCAGTGAGAGACTGAGGGCAGATATATTACATGTTTACCGTTAAAAACATAATTTTAAAAAAGGGAAGTGCACAGTGGCAATGGCATAACATGTATTTATTTATGTTTTACATTTTAGTCATTTATCAGACGCTCTTATCCAGAGCGATTTACGGTTAGTGCATTCATCTTAATAAACTGTAGCAAGGTGGGACGGGTTCTGGTGTAGTTTTTGAGCATAGACTGAAAGACTGAAGCTAGGGAGGGGCAGTTTCTCTTGCTGTTTCGTAGGTATGCACCATGGTCTTGTAGTGGATGCGAGCATTACGGGAATACTGTACATGAGCTGGGATGGCTTGCAAGAAGTTCTTATAACTTTTTGCTTACTGACAGTACACCTGTCTTTCATTCTGACTCCCTCTCTGTCTGCAAATGAATGATTGTGCTGTCCTGTGTAGGCTATATATTTTCACCAGGGGTCTCCAACAGGTCGATCGCGAGCTACCAGTAGCTCGCCAAACAATTCTGAAAGTACTTGCAATTTTCACGTGTTCCACGACAAACTGTCATAAACAAATCCCACAAGTGTCCGCCACCGCAAGCTCCCAGCTACTATCTAATTAACGCAACATTTACATTTAAAAAGCCAAACCTAACAATATCTGCCAATGAATTCCCATCAATATTGCCCCTGTCTGTCTGTGTGGTGCGCGCGTTTGTCCATCACTCCAGCCAGTTGACGTGACAAATCTTGTGAGTTGACAGAAATACTTTCCCCAAAACCTTTTCAATTAAATATTTATTGCAAGTAGGCTTACCTGGCAGAAGAATATACTGAGTATCTGTTATTTGAAAACTTGAAATGCGCAGAAATAAAATGAAATTCCATGAAATGCGCAGCAGTATGGAACCATTGCTGGACCGGCACATTCCTCACTCAGATGCGCAATTAAAGGGCCAGATGCGCAATTACGGGAAAATTGCACAAAGATATATACACAAAGATATCTACATTTGTTCGTTTTCTTCCAGACCTAAAAAACATTGTCCTCAGAGGCGATTTAAGAATTGACTTTGACTCAGAACATCCCATTTCGTTGTTTCTCTATGAATAATTGTAATTTTGAGTGAAAACAATTCTAAAACCAGGAAAAACAACACTGACAACAAATCTCTGATTTTAGAGTTGTTTATTAACCATTATTTTACCAGGTATATTGACAGAAAATATAGTGAACTACTTTCTCTTGTGTATCAAGGACCTGGAGAAGAGTTGCAGGGGAGAGGAGAAGAATGGGCCTATTTTATAATCTCGAAAGAAATGAGTAGCTCTAATGGCAGAAAAGGTTGGAGACGCCTGATTTGCACTGAATGTACCAATGTTTTGGGGCTTTAATTGGGGCTTTTGACTCTATTCATCCAAGTCTCGGTCTCTCAACCTCCATGGTCTTCACATTCACCACCATCACTGAGTAACCGATAGCCCATCACACCAACCCACTACTTCTTTACTCACAGAAACACTTTAACTACAACACAACATGCATATATATATATTATCACCAATTGTGACCAATTTGAAAGTTGCATCCATGTTTCAGTTGTTCTCACCTTCTTGTATTGGAATGTTCTGTCTGTTCCTCTCTGGCTGGCTGTCTGCCTGTCTGGTCCTGTGACCGGCAGGACTCTAGGATTAGATACTGTCTGCTGGGGGGTTCAAGGCTGTGTCTTTGTCAGAGCTTCACTTTATGCAAAGCTTTTTTCTCCATGTCACTCCTTTATGATTGTATGAAAAAAAAAACTATAAAAATAATTGATTAAATGTGTCTCTGTGTCTTTTGTGTTGGGAGTTGAACATGGATTACGTTTCTATTAGTAGTGGTATATTCAGTATTACGTTTTTTGGCTATTTCTTTTCATAAATGAGTAAATAAATCAAATTGAAAGGTAAGATGTCATTGTGCATAACTGATCCCTCCCCTTCAACCTGTTGCTAAGAGCAACGGAAGCGTCAGCAGACTGTACACAGAAGAGCAATGCTAGTTAACGTCAGCTAGCAAGCTAACAGCTGGAAGTGGCTGTTTTAGTTTACGTTAAGTTCAAGAAATGTCATAATATAATGCAATTTGATTCAAGTCAATAGGTTAGTTTCTCTCTAAAAACGGTAAGGAAATGCCACCAAAAAGAGTCAAAAGCGGGACAGTGTCTGCTGCTGGTGCAACGGCAGTTGGAAACAAAAGTTGGGAAACTGGACTCACTACTGCACCATTTGAGGAGGTGGGTAACGTTAAGAGTTTGATAACTATTTAAACACACTAAACTTTAAGGGGCCAGCTACAAAAGCAGGGAATGACTTCACTTGTCACAGACCTGTCACTTGGCTATGTTGTTGTTGTTCACTGATCAGTGTTGTCTGATGATGATGATGATGATGCTAGGAGACTTGGAAGGCCAGCATTTCTCTGGTGGTGGGAGAGAGGCTGAAGGATGAGGAGCTGATCGGTGCTCTGCTGCTGGCTGTACAGAAGCCCCTACGCAGGCTCTTCAGCGTGGTCACCTGGGACACCACCCTAGAAAAGGTCAGTAACACAAAGTCTGATTGTTCACAGTCAAGCGTATATCAACCAATGAATGAAATACTTCACAGATCCATGAACTGGGAAACCCCAAAATCAAGAAGACCAAGGATGCACCCATGTTTTATGAGGTATGTAATGCACCCATGTTTTATGAGGTATGTAATGCACCCATGTTTTATGAGGTATGTAATGCACCCATGTTTTATGAGGTATGTAATGCACCCATGTTTTATGAGGTATGTAATGCACCCATGTTTTATGAGGTATGTAATGTACCCATGTTTTATGAGGTATGTAATGCACCCATGTTTTATGAGGTATGTAATGTACCCATGTTTTATGAGGTATGTAATGTACCCATGTTTTATGAGGTATGTAATGCACCCATGTTTTATGAGGTATGTAATGCACCCATGTTTTATGAGGTATGTAATGCACCCATGTTTTATGAGGTATGTAATGCACCCATGTTTTATGAGGTATGTAATGCACCCATGTTTTATGAGGTATGTAATGTACCCATGTTTTATGAGGTATGTAATGCACCCATGTTTTATGAGGTATGTAATGCACCCATGTTTTATGAGGTATGTAATGCACCCATGTTTTATGAGGTATGTAATGCACCCATGTTTATGAGGTATGTAATGCACCCATGTTTTATGAGGTATGTAATGCACCCATGTTTTATGAGGTATGTAATGCACCCATGTTTTATGAGGTATGTAATGCACCCATGTTTTATGAGGTATGTAATGCACCCATGTTTTATGAGGTATGTAATGCACCCATGTTTTATGAGGTATGTAATGTACACATGTTTTATGAGGTATGTAATGCACCCATGTTTTATGAGGTATGTAATGCACCCATGTTTTATGAGGTATGTAATGTACCCATGTTTTATGAGGTATGTAATGCACCCATGTTTTATGAGGTATGTAATGCACCCATGTTTTATGAGGTATGTAATGCACCCATGTTTTATGAGGTATGTAATGTACACATGTTTTATGAGGTATGTAATGCACCCATGTTTTATGAGGTATGTAATGCACCCATGTTTTATGAGGTATGTAATGTACACATGTTTTATGAGGTATGTAATGCACCCATGTTTTATGAGGTATGTAATGCACCCATGTTTTATGAGGTATGTAATGTACCCATGTTTTATGAGGTATGTAATGCACCCATGTTTTATGAGGTATGTAATGCACCCATGTTTTATGAGGTATGTAATGCACCCATGTTTTATGAGGTATGTAATGCACCCATGTTTTATGAGGTATGTAATGCACCCATTTTTTATGAGGTATGTAATGCACCCATGTTTTATGAGGTATGTAATGCACCCATGTTTTATGAGGTATGTAATGTACCCATGTTTTATCAGGTATGTAATGCACCCATGTTTTATGAGGTATGTAATGCATCCATGTTTTATGAGGTATGTAATGCACCCATGTTTTATGAGGTATGTAATGTACCCATGTTTTATGAGGTATGTAATGCACCCATGTTTTATGAGGTATGTAATGCACCCATGTTTTATGAGGTATGTAATGCACCCATGTTTTATGAGGTATGTAATGCACCCATTTTTCAGTAAAATGTGCTCTATAGGCTATTCATTTCAAAAGACACATTTACGAAGCAGCAGAGAAAGAGTTGCACAATAAATTCGAACTATTACTCACTTTCTGTCTATTCTATATCAAGTATGTTGTTTGTCTATAAAGGTGATGGAGGCAGCCAAGGTCCTGCTGGATGCAGGAGAGGAGCTGCCCTGTGACCTGCTGGGTAAACTGCTCAAGTTCCAGCTCCTGGGAGTCAAGGCCAACGACCAGCAGAGGAGAGCCACGGAGATGAGGGTAGGAAGGAACTCCTGGCAGCCATCAACAATTATCAGTCATCTTATCGCCCTGGCAACAGTCAGCTTTCCTAGAGAATCTTTTGAAGTGTTATTGTCAGATAGAGTTATAGTAGTATTGTAACATTGGTGATAAGAAACCTTGTCTGAGACATGAAGACTAGCCTGCGCTACCTGTTAATGCCTAGGCTTCAGCTCTGCAGGCTAACGCAGTCTTCTGGCACAGAGGAGACCCGGATTTGAACCGCAGTATGCAGTATTAGCACCACTTAGTTTAATCCACTCTCTCCCAGGCTGCTGAGGAGAAGGGTAAGGGCAAGGCTGGCAATGCCTCCCCAACCAAAGACAAAGGTGGTGCCAAGCCTGCCGCCAAAGGTGACAAGGGGAAGAAAGGGGCAGAGCCCAGTGCCCCAACCAAGGACACCAAGCTGAAAAAGAGGGGCGAGGAGGATGAGACCAACAAGTATATAGGTGAGCAGTCTACTCTGTCTCAGTTATCACACATACTAACGACCTAACATACTATACTGTATGAGGTTGGTTGTCACTTTGTGTTGGGGAGACTGGGTGGTTGTCTCTCTCTCACCTCTCATGCTTTCATGTGTGTGTGTGTGTGTGTGTGTGTGTGTGTGTGTGTGTGTGTGTGTGTGTCTAGACGATGAGCCAGACGATGGACCGCAGCACTACGTTCTGGTGGTGGGCTTCCAGCAGGCTCAGCTGGTCTCTGTGCTGGACTCCCTGGGGGTCCATGTGTCCAACATTATCAAGCTGACCTCACAGAGACCAGACCGGCCAGAGGGATCACTGGAAGGGAGTGATGCCAAACCCCTGGATGGGGGTAAGACTCAGATTGGCATCACTGTGAGGTTTGGATTGATTTAGCCTGGGATCTTGAGTGTTTTGTTCCACTGGTTTCATTGTACAGTCAGGGTAAACTGAATCAAGCACAGCAGAGGTATTTGACAGTATTTCATATTGGCAGTACAGTATGGATCTATCAATCAATTCATTTTAATGTGATTTGTGTTGCTAAATGCTGCTATTGTGTTCCTGTAGACGCGGAGACTAACATTAGGAGAAGACAACGGGAGCAGTTCTGGGGTCAGTTGGAAGGGGTGCTAAACAGTGGCTCAGCATTCTCCAAGCTGTTTGATGTGGCCCGCCTCAGTCACACCGCTAAAGAGATCCTGTCACCACAAGACAAGGATAGCCCAGAGGCTATGGTGATTTCCTTGCCTTCTTCTTCTTCTGATTCTTCTTCTGCTTCTTCTTCTTCTGATTCTTCTTCTGCTGCTGCTTCTTCTTCTGATTCTTCTTCTTCTGATTCTTCTTCTGCTTCTTCTTCTTCTGATTCTTCTTCTGCTGCTGCTTCTTCTGATTCTTCTTCTGCTGCTGCTTCTTCTTCTGATTCTTCTTCTGCTGCTGCTTCTTCTGCTTCTTCTTCTTCTGATTCTTCTTCTGCTGCTCCTTCTTCTTCGCTTCCTCCTCTTTCTTCTTCTTCCCCTTCTTCTTCTTCCTCTTCTTCTGATATCAATCAAAGCTCTGACGAGAAGGCCGAGAGTCTGACACCTAAGCAATAAACATTTGCAAGAGCAGTGTGGGGTCTTTCTTTAATTATTATCATTTTTATAATGTACTTAAAATGCCATGTTAATATGTTGTGTTGTAGCTTGGGTTTGGGACACGTCTGTTTGAGGACGTGGCGTGTCTGATCTATGACTGTCTGGACTGGAGGAGACAGCATCAACACTACCTGAACAACATGAGACTGGTCCAGGTGCCATCTGTCCCCAGGGCTGGGGTACGCACCACCCAGGACAGCCCTGCAGAGGTACTGTACCAGAAACACACATGCATGCACACACAGGAGGAACTGACTGGTGGATGGAGCAGGAAACCATACTGAATATACACAATACTGTCTTTATTTCACGTAGGCCTGTTTTCTGCTTCTACATGTAGCAGAAATGTTGAGGAATATTTTCTGTCATATCTTAGACGGTTCAGACCACAACGCCTCAGACACCTGGGTCCAAGAAGAGACAAGCCCAAGAGGAGACCACTCCAGGTATTCTACAGCTTCACTAACACTCTCTGTAGGACAGGTGATGTTATAATGGATAGTTCAAGTAAATGATTCCAGTTAACTGATAGCTGAATGGAAGTGAATTGACCCTAACCCAGGGAGCTGATGTCTGTTGTTGTCCCTGTAGACCCTGAACCGGCTGCTCTGAGTACTGATGTGGACATGCGTTACTATAACGACCTGCTGGACCAGATTCCTCCTGAAGCCTCCTCTGTTCCCCTCATACTACACTGCATGCTGGAGCAGGTTCTGTTCTGTTCCCCTCATACTACACTGGAGCAGGTCCTGTTCCCTTCATACTACACTGGAGCAGGTCCTGTTCCCTTCATACTACACTGGAGCAGGTTCTGTTCTGTTCCCTTCATACTACACTGGAGCAGGTTCTGTTCTGTTCCCTTCATACTACACTGGAGCAGGTCCTGTTCTCTTCATACTACACTGGAGCAGGTTCTGTTCCCTTCATACTACACTGGAGCAGGTCCTGTTCTGTTCTCTTCATACTACACTGGAGCAGGTTCTGTTCCCTTCATACTACACTGGAGCAGGTTCTGTTCCCTTCATACTACACTGGAGCAGGTCCTGTTCTCTTCAAACTACACTGGAGCAGGTTCTGTTCTGTTCATACTACACTGGAGCAGGTCCTGTTCCCTTCATACTACACTGCATGCTGGAGCAGGTTCTGTTCTGTTCCCTTCATACTACACTGGAGCAGGTTCTGTTCTGTTCATACTACACTGGAGCAGGTCCTGTTCTGTTCCCTTCATACTACACTGGAGCAGGTTCTGTTCTGTTCTCTTCATACTACACTGGAGCAGGTTCTGTTCTCTTCATACTACACTGGAGCAGATTCTGTTCTGTTCCCTTCATACTACACTGGAGCAGGTTCTGTTCTGTTCCCTTCAAACTACACTGGAGCAGGTTCTGTTCTGTTCATACTACACTGGAGCAGGTCCTGTTCCCTTCATACTACACTGCATGCTGGAGCAGGTTCTGTTCTGTTCCCTTCATACTACACTGGAGCAGGTTCTGTTCTGTTCATACTACACTGGAGCAGGTTCTGTTCTGTTCCCTTCATACTACACTGGAGCAGGTTCTGTTCTGTTCCCTTCATACTACATTGGAGCAGGTCCTGTTCCCTTAATACTACACTGGAGCTGGTTCTGTTCCCTTCATACTACATTGGAGCAGGTTCTGTTCCCCTCATACTACACAGGAGCTGGTTCTGTTCCCTTCATACTACATTGGAGCAGGTTCTGTTCCCTTCATACTACACTGGAGCAGGTCCTGTTCTGTTCCCTTCATACTACACTGGAGCAGGTCGTGTTCTGTTCTCTTCATACTACACTGGAGCAGGTTCTGTTCCCTTCATACTACACTGGAGCAGGTCCTGTTCGGTTCCCTTCATACTACACTGGAGCTGGTTTTGTTCCGTTCCCTTCATACTACACTGGAGCAGGTTCTGTTCTGTTCCCTTCATACTACACTGGAGCAGGTTCTGTTCTGTTCCCTTCATACTACACTGGAGCAGGTTCTGTTCCCTTCATACTACACTGGAGCAGGTTCTGTTCCCTTCATACTACACTGGAGCAGGTTCTGTTCTGTTCCCTTCATACTACACTGGAGCAGGTCCTGTTCTGTTCTCTTCATACTACACTGGAGCAGGTTCTGTTCTGTTCCCTTCATACTACACTGGAGCAGGTTCTGTTCTGTTCTCTTCATACTACACTGGAGCAGGTTCTGTTCCCTTCATACTACACTGGAGCAGGTTCTGTTCCCTTCATACTACACTGGAGCAGGTTCTGTTCTGTTCCCTTCATACTACACTGGAGCAGGTTCTGTTCTGTTCCCTTCATACTACACTGGAGCAGGTTCTGTTCTGTTCCCTTCATACTACACTGGAGCAGGTTCTGTTCCCTTCATACTACACTGGAGCAGGTTCTGTTCTGTTCATACTACACTGGAGCAGGTTCTGTTCCCTTCATACTACACTGGAGCAGGTTCTGTTCTGTTCATACTACACTGGAGCAGGTTCTGTTCTGTTCATACTACACTGGAGCAGGTTCTATTCTGTTCATACTACACTGGAGCAGGTTCTGTTCTCTTCATACTACACTGGAGCAGGTTCTGTTCGGTTCATACTACACTGGAGCAGGTTCTGTTCCCTTCATACTACACTGGAGCAGGTTCTGTTCTCTTCATACTACACTGGAGCAGGTTCTGTTCGGTTCATACTACACTGGAGCAGGTTCTGTTCTCTTCATACTACACTGGAGCAGGTTCTGTTCCTTTCATATTACACTGGAGCAGGTTCTGTTCCCTTCATACTACACTGGAGCAGGTCCTGTTCTGTTCCCTTCATACTACACTGGAGCAGGTTCTGTTCTGTTCCCTTCATACTACACTGGAGCAGGTTCTGTTCTGTTCTCTTCATACTACACTGGAGCAGGTTCTGTTCTGTTCCCTTCATACTACACTGGAGCAGGTTCTGTTCCCTTCATACTACATTGGAGCAGGTTCTGTTCTGTTCTCTTCATACTACACTGGAGCAAGTTCTGTTCTGTTCCCTTCATACTACACTGGAGCCGGTTCTGTTCCCTTCATACTACATTGGAGCAGGTTCTGTTCTGTTCATACTACACTGGAGCAGGTTCTGTTCTGTTCATACTACATTGGAGCAGGTCCTCCACTGTAGGCCCCAACCATCATCACCATACTACAGTCAACCAGGACAACAGTTGTTCAGCCCAGATCTGTTTGGGTTTTATGCATGTGGTTCATTGTATTACTGCATGTGTATTGTCTTACCCTCAGAGGTCAGCGTTGAAGTATTGTAGTTGAGAAAACACCATTCTCCTCCATACCTTGACTTAGATTTTACATGAAAGACACTCCAGACATTATATATGTATATATGGTGGACAAGTAGAGAGTCCTGAAGATGAATGGTTGAGCTCCTTTAGTTGACTGTGTGTGTGTGTGTGTGTGTGTGTGTGTGTGTGTGTGTGTGTGTGTGTGTGTGTGTGTGTGTGTGTGTGTGTGTGTTCAGGTGGTGGCCACAGAGCAGGACATCCCTCCCCTGTCTGCAGCAGACTCAGAGAAGGGAGTGTACAGCCTGGAGAAGAGCCTGGCAGACTACATGCTGTCTGCTGTCATGTCTCTGCCTCGCTCAGACCAGGAGAAGAAGGTACATGACTGTAGATTACACCATGACCCTCTATACCTATTATACTGTTTCCCCAGTATAGTATGGTTTCATTACTGTAGACTACACCATGACCCTCTATACCTATTATACTGTTTCCCCAGTATAGAATGGTTTCATTACTGTAGACTACACCATGACTCTCTATACCTATTATACTGTTTCCCCAGTATAGAATGGTTTCATTACTGTAGACTACACCATGACCCTCTATACCTATTATACTGTTTCCCCAGTATAGAATGGTTTCATTACTGTAGACTACACCATGACCCTCTATACCTATTATACTGTTTCCCCAGTATAGAATGGTTTCATTACTGTAGACTACACCATGACTCTCTATACCTATTATACTGTTTCCCCAGTATAGTATGGTTTCATTACTGTAGACTACACCATGACCCTCTATACCTATTATACTGTTTCCCCAGTATAGTATGGTTTCATTACTGTAGACTACACCATGACCCTCTATACCTATTATACTGTTTCCCCAGTATAGTATGGTTTCATTACTGTAAACTACACCATGACCCTCTATACCTATTATACTGTTTCCCCAGTATAGAATGGTTTCATTACTGTAGACTACACCATGACTCTCTATACCTATTATACTGTTTCCCCAGTATAGAATGGTTTCATTACTGTAGACTATACCATGACTCTCTATACCTATTATACTGTTTCCCCAGTATAGTATGGTTTCATTACTGTAGACTACACCATGACCCTCTATACCTATTATACTGTTTCCCCAGTATAGTATGGTTTCATTACTGTAGACTACACCATGACCCTCTATACCTATTATACTGTTTCCCCAGTATAGAATGGTTTCATTACTGTAGACTACACCATGACTCTCTATACCTATTATACTGTTTCCCCAGTATAGAATGGTTTCATTACTGTAAACTACACCATGACCCTCTATACCTATTATACTGTTTCCCCAGTATAGAATGGTTTCATTACTGTAGACTATACCATGACTCTCTATACCTATTATACTGTTTCCCCAGTATAGTATGGTTTCATTACTGTAGACTACACCATGACCCTCTATACCTATTATACTGTTTCCCCAGTATAGAATGGTTTCATTACTGTAGACTACACCATGACCCTCTATACCTATTATACTGTTTCCCCAGTATAGTATGGTTTCATTACTGTAGACTACACCATGACTCTCTATACCTATTATACTGTTTCCCCAGTATAGTATGGTTTCATTACTGTAGACTACACCATGACTCTCTATACCTATTATACTGTTTCCCCAGTATAGAATGGTTTCATTACTGTAGACTACACCATGACCCTCTATACCTATTATACTGTTTCCCCAGTATAGAATGGTTTCATTACTGTACCATACAATATACCTGCAATCTGTTACTGTGTATTTGGTCATTCTCTACCTTAAAATTGACTTGAGTTGAGGCTAATATTTTCAGTACAGAGATTATACACTGAATATACAAAACATTAAGAACACCTGCTCTTTCCATGACAAAGACTGACCAGGGGAATCAAGGTGAAAGCTTTGATCCCTTATTGATGTCACTTGTTAAATCCACTTCAATCAGTATAGTGTTCCTAATGATTTGTCCAATCAATGTATAGACCTGCATAACATAGAGTATGATGTATTTATTGGTAGAGGTTGAGGGAGACGTTTGGTGCTGTGGAGAACACCCAGCAGAAGACTGAACACCAGAGACCTCTACTGATCAACTGTCATGACGAGAGAGCCCTGAGACTGCACCACCTGCCTGTGAGAGACACACACACACACACACACACACACATACTCTCTAATTAGCAGCAGCTGTATCCTCCAGGTACGGTCTATGAGGGATGTGTTGTATTGTATTCTGCCAGGTCCATAACAGCTTTGATGCGGTGAAGACAGAGACAGAGATGATGAGAAACACTCCGGTGTGGAATCTTCTCCGCTCCGTCCGCCCCCTGAGTGGAAATAGAACCAGACTGGCCCGCATCCAGGAGCTCACACACTACTGCACTGACGGTGAGGAGAGAACACACACACACACACACACACACACACACACACACACACACACACACACACACACACACACACACACACACACACACACACACACACACACACACACACTTACACACAGCCATGCACACACACACACACAGCCATGCACACACACACACACACAGCCATGCACACACACACACACAGCCATGCACACACACACACACACACAGCCATGCACACACACTTACACACAGCCATGCACACACACTTACACACAGCCATGCACACACACACTCACTCACTCACACACACACACACACACACACACACACACAC
The DNA here is from genome assembly GCF_901001165.1 of Salmo trutta. NCBI lineage: Eukaryota > Metazoa > Chordata > Actinopteri > Salmoniformes > Salmonidae > Salmo > Salmo trutta. The sequence continues at coordinate 1,909,833 of NW_021823073.1, read as the reverse complement.
ACACACACACACACACACACACACACACACCACATACTCACACACAGCCACACACCACACACACACACATGCATATACAAAACACATACACACACACACACCACACAGACACACACACTCAGTCACAGCTCTCAGCGTTTTTTATAGCCTATGGAATTTTATGCAGACCAATTTAGCGTGATAGCCAGATTGCATTGTGGCTCAGGTGTGCTGAATAGTGTTATTATTGCAGCCCATCCTGTATTTAGTCAAGGTAATTACAAAGCACAGTCCCACTAAAGACCAACAGATGGTGGGATGCTGTTATATTATCACCCTGGCTGGTTGGTTCTGGGCTGGGGATGAGACGACCCACTGGGCACAGACGTCAATTCAACGTCTATTCCACCATGTGTAAACAACGTTGAGTCAACCAGTGTGTGCCCAGTGGGTCGCTACTGCTACTGGCTGGTGGGATGAATACATTCTCCATGATGTTAGAGAGAGGAGACGGAGAGTTAGACGAGACGGGGAGTTAGACTGAAGAAATAGTCTGGGAGAGTCTGAGCTGTGGGCTACTTTATAAGGAAGGAGAGGTTCCATACTGTACTATCACTACCAATGTGGTGCTCTGTTAGATCAGCAGAGTGAAATGCTGAATTCCAGATAGACCCCTACCTCCTATTCTAGGCATTCCTGAAGATCTGAAGAATCTGATAGGTTTAAAAAATATTGTAATTACTTCCCCTTCCCCTAGACTGAATCAAGTTTTCAACATATCTCTCTATACCATATAGCTGTATACAGTTGAAGTCGGAAGTTTACATACACTTAGGTTGGAGTCATTAAAACTTGTTTTCAACCACTCCACAAATTTCTTGTTAACAAACTATAGTTTTGGCAAGTCGGTTAGGACATCTACTTTGTGCATGACACAAGTCATTTTTCCAACAATTGTTTACAGACATATTATTTCACTTATTATTCACTGTACCACAATTCCAGTGGGTCAGAAGTTTACATACACTAAGTTGACTGTGCCTTTAAACAGCTTGGAACATTCCAGTAAATGATGTCATGGCTTTAGAAGCTTCTGATAGGCTAATTGACATAATTTGAGTCAATTGGAGGTATACCTGTGGATGTATTTCAAGGCCTACCTTCAAACTCAGTGCCTCTTTACATCATGGGAAAATCAAAAGAAATCAGCCAAGACCTCAGAAAAAAAAGTGAGACCTCCACAAGTCTGGTTCATCCTTGGGAGCAATTTCCAAACGCCTGAAGGTACCACATTCATCTGTATAAACAATAGTACGCAAGTATAAACACCATGGGACGACGCAGCTGTCATACCGCTCAGGAAGGAGACGTGTTCTGTCTCCTAGAGATGAACGTACTTTGGTGTGAAAAGTGCAAATCAATCCCAGAACAACAGCAAATGACCTTGTGAAGATGCTGGAGGAAACAGGTACAAAAGTATCTATATCCACAGTAAAACGAGTCCTATATCGACATAACCTGAAAGGCCGCTCAGCAAGGAAGAAGCCACTGCTCCAAAACCGCCATAAAAAAGCCAGACTACGATTTGCAACTGCACATGGGGACAAAGATCATACTTTTTGGAGAAATGTCCTCTGGTCTGATGAAACAACAATAGAACTGTTTGGCCATAATGACCATTGTTATGTTTGGAGGAAAAAGGGGGAGGCTTGCAAGCCGATGAACACCATCCCAACCGTGAAGCACGGGGGTGGCAGCATCATGTTGTGGGGGTGCTTTGCTGCAGGAGGGACTGGTGCACTTCATAAAATAGATGGCATCATGAAGATGGAAAATTATGTGGATATATTGAAGCAACATCTCAAGACATCAGTCAGGAAGTTAAAGCTTGCAAAATGGCTTAAGGACAACAAAGTCAAGGTATTGGAGTGGCCATCACAAAGCCTTGACCTCAATCCTATAGAAAATTTGTGGGCAGAACTGAGAAAGCGTGTGCGAGCAAGGAGGCCTACAAACCTGACTCAGCTACACCAGCTCTGTCAGGAGGAATGGGCCACAATTCACCCAACTTATTGTGGGAAGCTTGTGGAAGGCTACCCGAAACGTTTGACCCAAGTTAAACAATTTAAAGGCAATGCTACCAAATACTAATTGAGTGTATGTACACTTCTGACCCACTGTGAATGTGATGAAAGAAATAAAAGCTGAAATAAATCATTCTCTCTACTCTTATTCTGACATTTCACATTCTTAAAATAAAGTCGTGATCCAAACTGACCTAAGACAGGGAATTTTTTGCTAGGATTAAATGTCAGGAATTGTGAAAAACTGAGTTTAAATGTATTTGGCTAAGGTGTATGTAAACTTCAGACTTCAACTGTACCTATCTATATAGCTCTATGCCTATCCATATAGCCTATCCATATAGCTCTATACCTATCCATATAGCTCTATACTCATCCATATAGCTCTATACCTATCCATATAGCTCTATACCATCCATATAGCTCTATACTCATCCATATAGCTCTATACTCATCCATATAGCTCTATACCATCCATATAGCTCTATACCATCCATATAGCTCTATACCTATCCATATAGCTCTATACCATCCATATAGCTCTATACCATCCATATAGCTCTATACCATCCATATAGTTTTATACATATAGTTCTATACCATCCATATAGTTCTATACCATCCATATAGCTCTATACTCATCCATATAGCTCTATACCTATTCATATAGCTCTATACCTATCCATATAGCTCTATACCTATCCATATAGCTCTATACCATCCATATAGCTCTATACCATCCATATAGCTCTATACCATCCATATAGCTCTATACCATCCATATAGTTTTATACATATAGTTCTATACCATCCATATAGTTCTATACCATCCATATAGCTCTATACTCATCCATATAGCTCTATACCATCCATATAGCTCTATACAATCCATATAGCTCTATACCTATCCATATAGCTCTATACCTATCCATATAGCTCTATACCATCCATATAGCTCTATACCATCCATATAGCTCTATACTCATCCATATAGCTCTATACCTATCCATATAGCTCTATACCTATCCATATAGCTCTATACCATCCATATAGCTCTATACCATCCATATAGCTCTATACCATCCATATAGCTCTATACCATCCATATAGTTTTTTACATATAGTTCTATACCATCCATATAGCTCTATACTCATCCATATAGCTCTATACCATCCATATAGCTCTATACCTATCCATATAGCTCTATACCTATCCATATAGCTCTATACCTATCCATATAGCTCTATACCTATCCATATAGCTCTATACTCATCCATATAGCTCTATACCATCCATATAGCTCTATACCTATCCATATTGCTCTATACTCATCCATATAGCTCTATACCATCCATATAGTTCTATACCATCCATATATATATATATAGCTCTATACCTATCCATATAGCTCTATACCATATAGCTCTATACCTATCCATATTAAAAAATATATATATTGTACCTTTATTTAACTATGCAAGTCAGTTAAGAACAAATTCTTATTTTCAATGACGGCCTAGGAACAGTGGGATAACTGTTCTGTTCAGGGGCAGAACGACATATTTTACCTTGTCAGTTTGTGGATTCGATCTTGCAACCTTTCGGTTATAAGTCCAACGCTCTAACCACTAGGCTACCTGCCGCCCCATATAGCTCTATACTGTACCTATCCATATAGCTCTATACCTATCCATATAGCTCTATACCATATAGCTCTATACCTATCCATAAAGCTCTATACCATATAGCTCTATACCTATCAGAATGCATCAGATCTACTAAAGTGACTAAAGTGATGAGGGACTAGGGATGAGGGATTAGGGATAAGGGAGGAGGGTCTAGTGATGAGGGACGTGGGAGGAGGGACTAGGGATGAGGGAGGAGGGACTAGGGAGGAGGGACTAGGGAGGAGGGACTAGGGGTTGATTTGGGATTCAGCATAAGTGTGTGGTGTTCTGCAGTGGAGGCTTCTGAGGGGAGGACGGCTCATAATAATGGCTGGAACGAAGCAAATGGAATTCCACCTATTACGCTCCAGCCATTACCACGAGCCTGTCCTCCCCAATTAAATTACCACCAACCTCCTGTGTTGTTCTGATGGGTGTCTACAGAGTCTCTGAGCTGGCCAGAGGTGGAGAGAGTGGTCAGACAGTTTGTGTTTGAGAGCATGCCCCTGACCCAGCTGGAGGAGGGGGGTCTACTGACCTCTGCTGGTTCCCCTCAACCTACCTGCCTGCCCTGGGACGACCCTGTCTGCTTCGCCAAGAACTACCTCAGACACATCAACAAGACACAAGGTACAGACCTTCTATGAACTCTGACACTAGGGATGTTAACGCTTAACCGTTAATCGGTTAGCTGCCCAAAATACATTTGACCGGTCATGCTTATCGGTCTATAGGTTAATTTGCATAATTTAGTGGAATTTAATTGCCGCTTGTGTATTTTCATTAGTTGTCATGCATCTTATTTATCACAGGCGCGCAGCATACAGAGACTAGTTTGAGGAGATGAATATCCTACCATCTGTAGACAGCAGCAGAGTAGCTCCTCAAAAAGCCTGTAGGTTACTGAAGTGAAATCTGTTGTTGGAAGCCCAGTCATTACGCAACAAATAACCATTTTAAATGTAATCGCGTGTTCAAAACTTTGGTGGTATCTATAAAAACAAAAGAGGAATGTGACACATATTGATCTGAATCCAGACTAGTCTACTACCAGATGTGTTGGTCTGAATCCAGACTAGTCTACTACCAGATGTGTTGGTCTGAATCCAGACTAGTCTACTACCAGATCTGTTGGTCTGAATCCAGACTAGTCTACTACCAGATGTGTTGGTCTGAATCCAGACTAGTCTACTACCAGATCTGTTGGTCTGAATCCAGACTTGTCTACTACCAGATCTGTTGGTCTGAATCCAGACTAGTCTACTACCAGATCTGTTGGTGTGAATCCAGACTAGTCTACTACCAGATGTGTTGGTCTGAATCCAGACTAGTCTACTACCAGATCTGTTGGTCTGAATCCAGACTAGTCTACTACCAGATGTGTTGGTCTGAATCCAGACTAGTCTACTACCAAATCAAATCAAATCAAATCAAATTTATTTATATAGCCCTTCGTACATCAGCTGAAATCTCAAAGTGCTGTACAGAAACCCAGCCTAAAACCCCAAACAGCAAGCAATGCTTGTGAAAGAAGCACGGTGGCTGGGAAAAACTCCCTAGGAAAAACTCCTGAGAAAGGCCAAAAACCTAGGAAGAAACCTAGAGAGGAACCAGGCTATGAGGGGTGGCCAGTCCTCTTCTGGCTGTGCCGGGTGGATATTATAACAGAACATGGTCAAGATGTTAAAATGTTCGTAAATGACCAGCATGGTCAAATAATAATAATCATAGTAATTGTCGAGGGTGCAACAAGCACGTCCGGTGAACAGGTCAGGGTTCCGTAGCCGCAGGCAGAACAGTTGAAACTGGAGCAGCAGCATGGCCAGGTGGACTGGGGACAGCAAGGAGTCATCATGCCAGGTAGTCCTGAGGCATGGTCCTAGGGCTCAGGTCCTCCGAGAGAAAGAAAGAAAGAGAGAAGAGAGAATTAGAGAGAGCATATTTACATTCACACAGGACACCGGATAAGACAAGAGAATACTCCAGATGTAACAGACTGACCCTAGCCCCCCGACACATAAACTACTGCAGCATAAATACTGGAGGCTGAGACAGGAGGGATCAGAAGACACTGTGGCCCCATCCGATGATACCCCCGGACAGGGCCAAACAGGCAGGATATAACCCCACCCATTTTGCCAAAGCACAGCCCCCACACCACTAGAGGGATATCTACAACCACCAACTTACCGTCCGAAGACAAGGCCGAGTATAGCCCACAAAGATCTCCGCCACGGCACAACCCAAGGGGGGGGCGCCAACCCAGACAGGAAGACCACGTCAGTGGCTCAACCTACTCAAGTGACGCACCCCTCCCATGGACGGCATGGAAGAACACCAGTAAGTCAGTGACTCAGCCCCTGTAAAAGGGTTAGAGGCAGAGAATCCCAGTGGGAAGAGGGGAACCGACAAGGCAGAGACAGCAAGGGAGGTTCGTTGCTCCAGCCTTTCCGTTCACCTTCACACTCCTGGGCCAGACTATACTTAATCATAGGACCTACTGAAGAGATAAGTCTTCAGTAAAGACTTAAAGGTTGAGACTGAGTCTGCGTCTCTCACATGGGTAGGCAGACCATTCCATAAAAATGGAGCTCTATAGGAGAAAGCCCTACCTCCAGCCGTTTGCTTAGAAATTCTAGGGACAATTAGGAGGCCTGCGTCTTGTGACCGTAGCGTACGTGTAGGTATGTACGGCAGGACCAAATCGGAAAGATAGGTAGGAGCAAGCCCATGTAATGCTTTGTAGGTTAGCAGTAAAACCTTGAAATCAGCCCTTGCCTTAACAGGAAGCCAGTGTAGGGAGGCTAGCACTGGAGTAATATGATCAAATTTTTTGGTTCTAGTCAGGATTCTAGCAGCCGTATTTAGCACTAACTGAAGTTTGTTTAGTGCTTTATCCGGGTAGCCGGAAAGTAGAGCATTGCAGTAGTCGAGCCTAGAAGTAACAAAAGCATGGATTAATTTTTCTGCGTCATTTTTGGACAGAAAGTTTCTGATTTTTGCAATGTTACATAGATGGAAAAAAGCTGTCCTTGAAGCAGTCTTGATATGTTCTTCAAAAGAGAGATCAGGGTCCAGAGTAACGCCGAGGTCCTTCACAGTTTTATTTGAGACGACTGTACAACCATCCAGATTAATTGTCAGATTCAACAGAAGATCTCTTTGTTTCTTGGGACCTAGGACAAGCATCTCTGTTTTGTCCGAGTTTAAAAGTAGAAAATTTGCAGCCATCCACTTCCTTATGTCTGAAACACAGGCTTCTAGCGAGGGCAATTTTGGGGCTTCACCATGTTTCATTGAAATGTACAGCTGTATGTCGTCCGCATAGCAGTGAAATTTAACATTATGTTTTCGAATGACATCCCCAAGAGGTAAAATATATAGTGAAAACAATAGTGGTCCTAGAACGGAACCTTGAGGAACACCGAAATTTACAATTGATTTGTCAGAGGACGAACCATTCACAGAGACAAACTGATATCTTTCCGACAGATAAGATCTAAACCAGGCCAGAACTTGTCCATGTAGACCAATTTGGGTTTCCAATCTCTCCAAAAGAATGTGGTGATCGATGGTATCAAAAGCGGCACTAAGATCTAGGAGCATGAGGACAGATGCAGAGCCTCGGTCTGACGTCATTAAAAGGTCATTTACCACCTTCACAAGTGCAGTCTCAGTGCTATGATGGGGTCTAAAACCAGACTGAAGCGTTTCGTATACATTGTTTGTCTTCAGGAAGGCAGTGAGTTGCTGCGCAACAACTTTTTCTAAAATTTTTGAGAGGAATGGAAGATTCGATATAGGCCGATAGTTTTTTATAATTTCTGGGTCAAGATTCGGCTTTTTCAAGAGAGGCTTTATTACTGCCACTTTTAGTGAGCTTGGTACACATCCGGTGGATAGAGAGCCGTTTATTATGTTCAACATAGGAGGGCCAAGCACAGGAAGCAGCTCTTTCAGTAGTTTAGTTGGAATAGGGTCCAGTATGCAGCTTGAGGGTTTGGAGGCCATGATTATTTTCATCATTATGTCAAGAGATATAGTACTAAAACACTTTAGTATCTCCCTTGATCCTAGGTCCTGGCAGAGTTGTGCAGACTCAGGACAATGGAGCCCTGGAGGAATACCCAGATTTAAAGAGGAGTCCGTAATTTGCTTTCTAATGATCATGATCTTTTCCTCAAAGAAGTTCATAAATTTATTACTGCTGAAGTGAAAGCCATCCTCCATTTGCGAATGCTGCTTTTTAGTTAGCTTTGCGACAGTGTCAAAAAGACATTTCGGATTGTTCTTATTTTCCTCAATTAAGTTGGAAAAATAGGATGATCGTGCAGCAGTGAGGGCTCTTCGATACTGCACGGTACTGTCTTTCCAAGCTAGTCGGAAGACTTCCAGTTTAGTGTGGCGCCATTTCCGTTCCAATTTTCTGGAAGCTTGCTTCAGAGCTCGTGTATTTTCTGTATACCAGGGAGCTAGTTTCTTATGACAGATGTTTTTAATTTTTAGGGGTGCAACTGCATCTAGGGTATTGCGCAAGGTTAAATTGAGTTCCTCGGTTAGGTGGTTAACTGATTCTTGTCCTCTGACGTCCTTGGGTAGGCAGAGGGAGTCTGGAAGGGCATCAAGGAATATTTGGGTTGTCTGAGAATTTATAGCACGACTTTTAATCTTCCTTGGTTGGGGTCTGAGCAGATTATTTGTTGCAATTGTAAACGCAATAAAATGGTGGTCCGATAATCCAGGATTATGAGGAAAAACATTAAGATCCACAACATTTATTCCATGGGACAAAACTAGGTCCAGAGTATGACTGTGGCAGTGAGTAGGTCCAGAGACATGTTGGACAAAACCCACTGAGTCGATGATGGCTCCGAAAGCCTTTTGGAGTGGGTCTGTGGACTTTTCCATGTGAATGTTAAAGTCACCAAAAATTAGAATATTATCTGCTATGACTACAAGATCCGATAGGAATTCAGGGAACTCAGTAAGGAACACTGCATATGGCCCAGGAGGCCTGTAAACAGTAGCTATAAAAAGTGATTGAGTAGGCTGCATAGATTTCATGACTAGAAGCTCAAAAGACGAAAACGTCATTGTTTTTTTTTTTGTAAATTGAAATTTGCTATCGTAAATGTTAGCAACACCTCCGCCTTTGCCGGATGCACGGGGGGTATGGTCACTAGTGTAACCAGGGGGTGAGGCCTCATTTAACACAGTAAATTCATCAGGCTTAAGCCATGTTTCAGTCAGGCCAATCACATCAAGATTATGATCAGTGATTAGTTCATTGACTATAACTGCCTTGGAAGTGAGGGATCTAACATTAAGTACCAGATGTGTTGGTCTGAATCCAGACTAGTCTACTACCAGATGTGTTGGTCTGAATCCAGACTAGTCTACTACCAGATGTGTTGGTCTGATAGCCGTAGAGTTGTCAAGACAACACCAACAGATCTGCAACCAGGCTGTTGTTGATGATCTGATATATCTCATTGTTCCTCTCTTTGTATCTTTGACGTAATAACTAATGAAACATGTTTCCTCTACAGTTAAAGCGTTCCACCACCAGGATGAATCAGAGGAGAGTTTGTCTGATGTAGTAGATGTGACTGAAATCCAGAGAAGCCGGATGCGATCGCTCAGTGACTGGCACTATACTGAGCACCACAATGCCAATGTCTTTCCCCAGGTCAACATGAATCAATACTCACATTTATTGTAGCTATTTGCCTTCTGATTTCTGGCTCCTTTTTGCGACCATGTGTGATCATTAGGGAACACACAGAGTAGGGAAACAACCACAACATGATCTTGTAACCCCCCTGTTGTCTTGCTGTAGATTCTCCAGTCTGCCTCTCAGTCCTACCGCTGCATGGACACCTTCTGTGGTAGTCTGGACAACACCCTGTTCATCGTCTGTCACAATCCCATGAGCCCTCAACGCCAGTGCAAGGAATTATGGGACATGGCCCTCCACACCAACGTCAGGTTCAGGTACAGCTGTTAAAAACAATATATAGCAAATTTCACATTAGTTGTTTAACAGTTGGATATATATTTTCTTCAAACCCATTTTGTTGATTTATTTTTGTGTTACAAAACGATAAAAGCACAGAGTACATTAGACTCTGTTTAGGATTGTATTTATTAAAATCCGAACGCTTTCCACCGTTCCCTCTCTGTCGTCAGGAAGTACCTTGAGCACGTGGCCAACTCTATATCTGACTGGACCAAGGAGGAGGAGGTGAAGTGGCTAGCTCTGCAGGCCAAGAGAGAGGCAGAGAAGCTGAGAGTGCCCACCCCTTCTGACTCCTCAGAGAAAGGCAGGACAGAGTCGGCTAAGGGCACCAAGAAGGGCACTGTCTCACCAAAACACACTGCAAGTAAGGAAGCCAAATATCAGTCAAAATAGGCTGAAATCCATTGGTATAACATAAATACTCATTAACATGGATACATAAATGAGGATAGAGTAAAAACATCAAAGCACTCAGAGTAGTAGTCACAGTGCTACAGCCCCTGTGATGTAAACGTTGTGTCTCTGTGTACCTGAAGCCTCCCAAGCCAAGTCTCCTGTCCAAGAGGACGGTCCTCCAGACCAGTACATCAGAGAAGACTCGCTCAAAGTAACGGACTCTGTCTTGCTGTCTTCCACCCCGTTTCATCAGTATCTTTAATACATTCTGATAGAATGATTCTATCTGTGATGTTCTGTACAAACTCATCTCTCTCCAGGCGTGGAAGATAGAGCAGGACAGACAGAAGGAGGAGGAACAGGTGAAGAAAGCTAAGAAAGATAAAGGAGGGAAGGGAGCGGAGCGCGCCGACTCGTCCAAGGAGAACAAGAAAACAACCCCCTCCAGCACTAAGAAGAGCAGGGAGGACATGAGCAAGACCCCTGACCTGGCTGTGGGGACCCCTGGAGAACAGAGAGCAAAGCTGCAGTCGCCCACCGACGTCTTCACTGTGAGTCTATAAACACACTTTAAAGGCAAAATACGGCATTCCACCTTCATAATGAGATCATTCTGTGGTTGTAGACTGGAGATATGGTGATATAGTCCCAGCAGATACTAGATAGATCATGTTTTACTGTGCTGTTATGGCATGGTGCCTTTCATGCAAAAAGTATCTGCTGCAACAATATCAACAGAATGCTGACCTTTTAAAAAATGTTAAATACTGTGTGTGTGTGTGTGTGTGTGTGTGTGCGTGTGTGTGCGCGTGTGTGTGTGCGCGTGTGAAGGGATTCACTGGCTACAGCATGGAGGGGCAGCTGATCCAGGTCTCAGGCCAGGTCCACTCCCTATACCCCTCTGACGGAGGCCACATCCAGGTGGAGACCATCCACTTTGTCCAGGGTGAACACACACACACCACTATTACGATACACACTTTCGCTCTCTTTTATTCACACGTTGATTCTCTAAGGCTGCGTTTACACAGGCAGCCCAATTCTGATGTTTTTTTCCCCACTAATTGGTCTTTTGACCAATCAGATCAGCTCTGAAAAAGATCTGATTCCAGTTCTGTTTCCAGGGTCGACGTTCATCAAGGTGTGTGTGATAAAGGACAAGCATCATTTCTACAGCCACATCACCCAGCCAAACAGACACCAGGAGGAGAGCCCAAAGTACACGGTCCCCATGGAGACACAGAGTCCCACCAACAAGAGTGTTAGGCTGGGCTCCTTCTCAGCTGTGCTGGACAGCGGCATCCACCTCTCCTACAGCCACTACGGCCCAACAGGGGAGCAGGGTGAACACCTTACACTGATGCTGTCTATTTCTCTGTCATTAAACCACTTGGTGTACTGTTCCTGTTATGGGGACCTAGTATGGTTCCTATGTTGTGTGTGGTGATGTCTAGCTTTAAGGTGACTCCGGTAACAGTCTGGTTGTTGACGTGTCTGTAGGTGAGATGCAGGCTGGTCAAGACTCTGATCTGGTCATGCCCACAGACTCCAGTCTCTCCCCCGTCCCCTCGACCCTCCTCTCCTCCTCATTGTCCCGGAAGAAACTCAACTCCTCCCACAGCGCCAAGGGGGCGCAGCCGTCCAGAGAGACCAACAAGTCTCCAACACACAGAGAGGAAGAGGAACAGGTGGATCCATACTATCGACCGTCACCAACAGATACATTTAGTTTCCACAGCATCTGTTCAGTTGTAGTGTTTTGTTGTTGATAATGTTATATCATTGATATCAGTATTACAACGGTATGTTCTCGTCATCTATGTTCTTTCTGTTGACGTACCTGCTGTCTGTTATTCCCCTGCCAGACCAGAGAGTGTGTGGGTCAGGCTGCATTATCTGGCAGTGCTCCGTTCCAGAGACTAAACCTCTCTACCCCCAGTGGTCTGCTGCTGCAGTTCCTCAGTGATGATACAGACGGTCAGTGTGTGTTTGTGTGTCCAGACAGTGTATGTGTGTGTCCAGACAGTGTATGTGTGTGTCCAGACAGTGTGTGTGTGTCCAGACAGTGTGTGTGTGTGTCCAGACAGTGTATGTGTGTGTCCAGACAGTGTATGTGTAACTGTAGTTTTGGTTACTGTAGGCAGTACTCCAGACAGTGTATGTGTAACTGTAGTTTTGGTTACTGTAGGCAGTACTCCAGACAGTGTATGTGTGTAACTGTAGTTTTGGTTACTGTAGGCAGTACTCCAGACAGTGTATGTGTAACTGTAGTTTTGGTTACTGTAGGCAGTACTCCAGAGGGGCAGGGTCTGTTGGTGAGACAGAGTTTCCCCCTACACTGCAGTGACAGTAGGGAGCCTCACCTCACAGACCCATCGTTACACAGTGAGCTGTCTAGGGTCATCACTGGTCAGGGCACCGTGGTCAAGTACATGAGAGACGGATCAACACAGGTACTGGCAAACACAATACACACACACACACACACACACACAACACAACACAACACAACACAACACAACACAACACAACACAACACAACACAACACAACACAACACAACACAACACAACACAACACAACACAACACAACACAACACAACACAACACAACACAACACACACACAGCTCTTCCCTGTCTCTGTGTAGGTGCTGTTTGCAGACGGTTCAGTCAGCAGCAGTACAGACTCAGGACCCGTCATCTCATCTCCTCCAGAACCCCCTGCTAAGGAGGAAGAGGTAGTGAAGGAGACTCCGATACCAGAGAGAAAAGACAGCAAGGACAAGAAGGGTAGTCACATCTCTAACAAATCATATGGACCTTGATTTAGATCCTTTGGTCTTTTATACAGAACTAGTCAAAACCTACTCATTCCAAGGGTTTTTCTTTATTTTTACTATTTTCTACATTGTAGAATAATAGTGAAGACATCACAACTATGAAATAACACATATGGAATCATGTAGTAACCAAAAAAGTGTTAAACAGATAAAAATATATTTTCTATTTAAGATTCTTCAAAGTAGCCACCCTTTTCCTTGATGACAGCTTTGAACACTCTTGGCATTCTCTCAACCAGGTTCATGAGGTAGTCACCTGCAATGCATTTCAATTAACAGGTGTGCCTTGTTAAAAGTTAATTTGTGGAATTTCTTTCCTTAATGCATTTGAGCCAATCAGTTGTGTTGTGACAAGGTAGGGGTGGTATACAGAAGATAGCCCTATTTGGTAAAAGACCAAGTTCATATTATGACAAGAACAGCTCAAATAAGCAAAGAGAAACGACAGTCCATCATTACTTTAAGACATGAAGGTCAGTCAATACGGAACATTTCAAAAACTTTGAAAGTTTCTTCAAGTGCAGTCACAAAAACCATCAAGCGCTATGATGAAACTGGCTATCATGAGGACCACCACATGAAAGGAAGACCCAGAGTTACTTCTGCTGTAGGATAAGTTCCTTAGAGTTACCAGCCACCACTAAAGGACACCCATAAGAAGAAGAGACTTGCTTGGGCCAAGAAACATGAGCAAGGGACATTCGACCTGCGGAAATCTGTCCTTTGGTCTGGAGTCGAAATTTGACATTTTTGGTTCCAACCGCCGTGTCTTTGTGAGATGTAGAGTAGGTGAACGGATGATCTCCGCATGTGTGGTTCCCACCGTGAAGCATGGAGGAGGAGGTGTGATGGTGTGGGGGTGCTTTGCTGGTGACACTGTCTGTGATTTATTTAGAATTCAAGGCACACTTAACCAGCATGGCTACCACAGCATTCTGCAGCGATACACCATCCCATCTGGTTTGTATTTAGTGGGACTATCATTTGTTTTTCAACAGGACAATGACCCAACACACCTCCAGGCTGTGTAAGGGCTATTTGACAAAGGAGAGTGATGGAGTGCTGCATCAGATGACCTGGCCTCCACAATCACCCGACCTCAAACCAATTGAGATGGTTTGGGATGAGTTGGACTGCAGAGTGAAGGAAAAGCAGCCAACAAGTGCTCTGCATATGTGGGAACTCCTTCAAGACTCTTGGAAAATAATTCCTCATGAAGCTGGTTGAGAGAATGCCAAGAGTGTGCAAAGCTGTCATCAAGGCAAAGGGTGGCTACTTTGAAGAATCTAAAATATGAAATATATTTTGATTTGTTTAACACTTTTTTGGTTACTACATGATTCCATATGTGTTATTTCATAGTTTTGATGTCTTCACTATTATTCTACAATAGTAAAAATAAACCAAACCCTGGAAAATGTAGGTGTGTCCAAACTTTAGGCTGGTACTGTATATTTGATTTGTCTTCCTATTATACTTTTACTGTGTCAGTCTGAAATCTATTGGCTTCACAACCTTTTGTGTTGTTGAATATCAGTGCTTGAGAAAGACAAAGGGGAGATGAGGAGTTATGTGTGTGTGGGCAGGTAAGCTGGGTTCCAAGCAGAGCCTGGGGGCTGACCAGAGTCAGAGTGACCCAGAGCCCAGGGAGGAGCAGAGGTCGTCAGGCCAGACCCAGGGCAGACAGGGGGTCTGTTGGGTCACCACCAGCCCCTCCGGACACAGAGTGGCCACCATGGGGGACCAGACCACAGACCCTGGCCCGGTCCTGGCCTTCAGAGCCACAGACCCTGTCAGCCAAACTGTGAGCATCCGAACCAGCAACGTGGTTGTTAATAACATATTTTAGTTTTCTCATGACTTTTGCAAAAGTCCCAAATGGTTGACCAGCTGATACTCTGAAGGTGTCAACATTTTGACTTCCTACACATGTGATATGTAAAAGTAGCTCTTCTGCCTTGTCTCTGTGTGAGCAGGTTGTTATCACGCGGGAGGACAAGGTGATGTCTGTGCTGGACAGAGACGGGACGGTGATCGTCGACCATGCAGACGGAACCAGGATCACTACCCTGTACCAGGAGAGAGAGGCTCTCAGTGGCTGGTCCCAGGAACACATTAACACAGGTACCCAACACCCCTAACTCTAACCCTGTACCAGGAGAGAGAGGCTCTCAGTGGCTGGTCCCAGGAACACATTAACACAGGTACCCAACACCCCTAACCCTAACTCTAACCCTGTACCAGGAGAGAGAGGCTCTCAGTGGCTGGTCCCAGGAACACATTAACACAGGTACCCAACACCCCTAACCCTAACTCTAACCCTGTACCAGGAGAGAGAGGCTCTCAGTGGCTGGTCCCAGGAACACATTAACACAGGTACCCAACACCCCTAACCCTAACTCTAACCCTGTACCAGGAGAGAGAGGCTCTCAGTGGCTGGTCCCAGGAACACATTAACACAGGTTAAAGGCTATACTACTAACTGCTAAATGATCTGATACAGGTTAAAGGCTATACTACTAACTGCTACCTGATCTGATACTGGTCTGATCGGGGTGGCAGGTAGCCTAGTGGTTAGAGCCTAGTGGTTAGAGCCTAGTGGTTAGAGCCTAGTGGTTAGAGCCTAGTGGTTAGAGCCTAGTGGTTAGAGCCTAGTGGTTAGAGCCTAGTGGTTAGAGCCTAGTGGTTAGAGCGTTGGACTTGTAACCGAAAGGTTGCAAGATCGAATCCCCGAGCTGACAAGGTATAAATCTGTCATTTTGCCCCTGAACAAGGCAGTTAACCCACTGTTCCTAGACCGTCATTGTAAATAAGAATTTGTTCTTAACTGACTTGCCTAGTTAAATAAAGGTAAAATCATTATTTTTTAAAATACAGATTAAAGGCTATACTACTAACTGCTACCTGGTCTGATACAGGTTAAAGGCTATACTACTAACTGCTACCTGGTCTGATACAGGTTAAAGGCTATACTACTAAATGCTACCTGGTCTGATACAGGTTAAAGGCTATACTACTAACTGCTATCTGGTCTGATACAGGTTAAAGGCTATACTACTAAATGCTACCTGGTCTGATACAGGTTAAAGGCTATACTACTAACTTCTACCTGGTCTGATACAGGTTAAAGGCTAAACTACTAACTGCTACCTGGTCTGATACAGGTTAAAGGCTATACTACTAACTTCTACCTGGTCTGATACAGGTTAAAGGCTATACTACTAACTGCTACTTGGTCTGATACAGGTTAAAGGCTATACTACTAACTGCTACTTGGTCTGATACAGGTTAAAGGCTATACTACTAACTGCTACCTGGTCTGATACAGGTTAAAGGCTATACTACTAACTGCTACCTGGTCTGATACAGGTTAAAGGCTGTACTACTAACTGCTATCTGGTCTGATACAGGTTAAAGGCTATACTACTAACTGCTACCTGGTCTGATACAGGTTAAAGGCTATACTACTAACTGCTACCTGGTCTGATACAGGTTAAAGGCTATACTACTAACTGCTACCTGGTCTGATACAGGTTAAAGGCTATACTACTAACTGCTGCCTGGTCTGATACAGGTTAAAGGCTATACTACTAACTTCTACCTGGTCTGATACAGGTTAAAGGCTAAACTACTAACTGCTACCTGGTCTGATACAGGTTAAAGGCTATACTGCTACCTGGTCTGATACAGGTTAAAGGCTATACTACTAACTGCTACTTGGTCTGATACAGGTTAAAGGCTATACTACTAACTGCTACCTGGTCTGATACAGGTTAAAGGCTATACTACTAACTGCTACCAGGTCTGATACAGGTTAAAGGCTATACTGCTACCTGGTCTGATACAGGTTAAAGGCTATACTACTAACTGCTACCTGGTCTGATACAGGTTAAAGGCTATACTACTAACTGCTACCTGGTCTGATACAGGTTAAAGGCTATACTACTAACTGCTACCTGGTCTGATACAGGTTAAAGGCTATACTACTAACTGCTGCCTGGTCTGATACAGGTTAAAGGCTATACTACTAACTTCTACCTGGTCTGATACAGGTTAAAGGCTAAACTACTAACTGCTACCTGGTCTGATACAGGTTAAAGGCTATACTGCTACCTGGTCTGATACAGGTTAAAGGCTATACTACTAACTGCTACTTGGTCTGATACAGGTTAAAGGCTATACTACTAACTGCTACCTGGTCTGATACAGGTTAAAGGCTATACTACTAACTGCTACCAGGTCTGATACAGGTTAAAGGCTATACTGCTACCTGGTCTGATACAGGTTAAAGGCTATACTACTAACTGCTACCTGGTCTGATACAGGTTAAAGGCTATACTACTAACTGCTACCTGGTCTGATACAGGTTAAAGGCTATACTACTAACTGCTACCTGGTCTGATACAGGTTAAAGGCTATACTACTAACTGCTACCTGGTCTGATACAGGTTAAAGGCTATACTACTAACTGCTACCTGGTCTGATACAGGTTAAAGGCTATACTACTAACTGCTACCTGGTCTGATACAGGTTAAAGGCTATACTACTAACTGCTACCTGGTCTGATACAGGTTAAAGGCTATACTACTAACTGCTACCTGGTCTGATACAGGTTAAAGGCTATACTACTAACTGCTACCTGGTCTGATACAGGTTAAAGGCTATACTACTAACTGCTACTTGGTCTGATACAGGTTAAAGGCTGTACTACTAACTGCTACCTGGTCTGATACAGGTTAAAGGCTATACTACTAACTGCTACTTGGTCTGATACAGGTTAAAGGCTATACTACTAACTGCTACCTGGTCTGATACAGGTTAAAGGCTATACTACTAACTGCTACCTGGTCTGATACAGGTTAAAGGCTATACTACTAACTGCTATCTGGTCTGATACAGGTTAAAGGCTATACTACTAACTGCTACCTGGTCTGATACAGGTTAAAGGCTATACTACTAACTGCTACCTGGTCTGATACAGGTTAAAGGCTATACTACTAACTGCTACCTGGTCTGATACAGGTTAAAGGCTGTACTACTAACTGCTACCAGGTCTGATACAGGTTAAAGGCTATACTACTAACTGCTACCTGGTCTGATACAGGTTAAAGGCTAAACTACTAACTGCTACCTGGTCTGATACAGGTTAAAGGCTATACTGCTACCTGGTCTGATACAGGTTAAAGGCTATACTACTAACTGCTACTTGGTCTGATACAGGTTAAAGGCTATACTACTAACTGCTACCTGGTCTGATACAGGTTAAAGGCTATACTACTAACTGCTACCAGGTCTGATACAGGTTAAAGGCTATACTGCTACCTGGTCTGATACAGGTTAAAGGCTATACTACTAACTGCTACCTGGTCTGATACAGGTTAAAGGCTATACTACTAACTGCTACCTGGTCTGATACAGGTTAAAGGCTATACTACTAACTGCTACCTGGTCTGATACAGGTTAAAGGCTATACTACTAACTGCTACCTGGTCTGATACAGGTTAAAGGCTATACTACTAACTGCTACCTGGTCTGATACAGGTTAAAGGCTATACTACTAACTGCTACCTGGTCTGATACAGGTTAAAGGCTATACTACTAACTGCTACCTGGTCTGATACAGGTTAAAGGCTATACTACTAACTGCTACCTGGTCTGATACAGGTTAAAGGCTATACTACTAACTGCTACCTGGTCTGATACAGGTTAAAGGCTATACTACTAACTGCTACTTGGTCTGATACAGGTTAAAGGCTGTACTACTAACTGCTACCTGGTCTGATACAGGTTAAAGGCTATACTACTAACTGCTACTTGGTCTGATACAGGTTAAAGGCTATACTACTAACTGCTACCTGGTCTGATACAGGTTAAAGGCTATACTACTAACTGCTACCTGGTCTGATACAGGTTAAAGGCTATACTACTAACTGCTATCTGGTCTGATACAGGTTAAAGGCTATACTACTAACTGCTACCTGGTCTGATACAGGTTAAAGGCTATACTACTAACTGCTACCTGGTCTGATACAGGTTAAAGGCTATACTACTAACTGCTACCTGGTCTGATACAGGTTAAAGGCTGTACTACTAACTGCTACCAGGTCTGATACAGGTTAAAGGCTATACTACTAACTTCTACCTGGTCTGATACAGGTTAAAGGCTATACTACTAACTGCTACCTGGTCTGATACATTAGTAGTGTGTGTTACCAGGACAAAGACAACACTGTGTGTAGGAAGGATGGTTCATGGTGTGATAATGTCTACGTTGTGTTACCAGGGGAGAGGTCCAGCAGCAGTGTGTGTAGGAAGGATGGTTCATGGTGTGATAATGTCTACGTTGTGTTACCAGGGGAGAGGTCCAGCAGCGGTGTCTGTCATAAGGAGAAGGTGGTGATGGTGGAGCGGCTGGGGTTTGCCACGGTAACCATGTTCGGCGAGGACAGGTCCTGCAACGTGTTCTTTGGAGACGGGAGCGTCGTCACTGCCACCTGCAACGGAGCGTACCAAGTAAGAGAAACCGGGGGTGAATGTTAAAGCCCCTCCTCCATTCCTCCCGTTGTCTTCCCACCTCCTTCTCATAACGTGGAGAGCATCGGAGGATTTGATTTGATTTTATTTGGATCTCTTTTAGTCCCCATTTGGACTAATCTTCCAAGAGTCCTTAAATATTCAAATACAATTTATATACGAACACATTTTCACATATAACACACTATTACAAACATACATAATATACTAACGTAATAAACCAATAAATAATCAATCTAAAAAATATTAATTCTTCATCTACTGGAGGAGAAGATCCAAGCTTCCTTTCATGTGTCTACCAAATGACTGTGTTCTGAGGTGCTATATTCATTCTAGGTGACTGTCCGTGTCCCCGTGTGCCCTCTAGGTGTACCCGTCCAGTGTAGGTCTGCTGTTCATCAACCAGGACGGTAGCTGTGTGTACACGTCACACCCTGAACACAGCCCAACCCTGAGTCTGGCCAGCTGGAGTCCCAGAGAGCAGCCAGGCAGCTACAGGATGAATCACACCTCCACCTCAGAGACACTGTGTGAGGTCACAGACCACCACGGGAACCTCTTCCAGGTGGGTCGGCTCTGAACACCTCCCATATGACACCCCTGTTCCCTTCTTATAGCCTGGTCCCAGATCTGTTTGTGTTGTCTTGCCATTTGGCTTGACGATGACCATAGGAGTTGGCAAGACAGCACAAACAGAACTGGGACCAGGGCATAAGGCGCTGACCATAACTTGTGCACTATATAAGGAATAGGGTGAGATTCCAGACAGTTTATTTTCCCATCAGGCCAAATATTCTGAGGATTATCGTACGATACACTGAACTCTGCAAGCCCCGGGAATTTTCATTTTGAAAACTTGTTTGACAAAGTGAATTAGGAAATATCACTGTAGGATTCCTAGGGCATGTGTAGGGCATGGTGGAGTTATAGTGACAGTGTATAAAATGGTCCTGTGTGGAGGTGATGAAGGATGGTCAGGCATCAGTGGAGATCTCTGGCCCTCTGGACAGCAGAGTGGAGGAGGAGGAGATGGAGGAGGAGGAGATGGAGGAGGAGGAGATGGAGGAGAAGGGAGGGCTTCCAGAAGAGAGAGAGCTGGCCAAGCATCCTTTTGGACGTAAAGTCCACATTCCCAGGTAGGCTTCAGTAACTCTGCTCCTCATCTGTACACTGTCACCCCTTTTTCACTCCAATGTCCCCCAGTTAGGCACCTTTTAACCCTTTTAGTGTTCCAGCTGGGCTGAAGCATGATGGGTACTCTCTCATTCTCTATATCCATAATAAACGTCCAGGTTGTTCATGGCCCATGAGGATGGTTCAGGCACAGAGCTGCTGTTCTCTCAGACAGTAGAGGAACGTCTGTATGAGGACTACTCTGACCCTGCTGTCGCCCTGCTTAAAGAACCCCTCCCTGTCCTGCAGGGTAGGATTCCATTCATTACTCTACCTCCATAGACCTGTGTTTCCTCCTTGTTTACCCATAGACACGTCTGTGGTCTCCTCCCTGTCCTGCAGGGTAGGATTCCATTCATTACTCTACCTCCATAGACCTGTGTTTCCTCCTTGTTTACCCATAGACACGTCTGTGGTCTCCTTCCTGTCCTGCAGGGTAGGATTCCATTCATTACTCTACCTCCATAGACCTGTGTTTCCTCCTTGTTTACCCATAGACACGTCTGTGGTCTCCTCCCTGTCCTGCAGGGTAGGATTCCATTCATTACTCTACCTCCATAGACCTGTGTTTCCTCCTTGTTTACCCATAGACACGTCTGTGGTCTCCTTCCTGTCCTGCAGGGTAGGATTCCATTCATTACTCTACCTCCATAGACCTGTGTTTCCTCCTTGTTTACCCATAGACACGTCTGTGGTCTCCTTCCTGTCCTGCAGGGTAGGATTCCATTCATTACTCTACCTCCATAGACCTGTGTTTCCTCCTTGTTTACCCATAGACACGTCTGTGGTCTCCTTCCTGTCCTGCAGGTGTGCTGGGTATAACGGTGCTGAGACCCTCTCGTCAGGACGTGTGGTCCAGATGGGTCATCCAGAAACAAAACAAGGACATCATCCCCACCAACCTCAAGTCCCGTCGCTGGGACAACTTCCCCTCAGTAGAGGTAGACTGAGAAAATCAAATAAAAAATACAGTTGAAATAGACGCATAAAGTATTAGTAAATCATGCTAGTTTTCACTTGTACTTGAATTTAAGGTAATTTTATACATAGTCAAAACACACTTTAGTCATAGGGTTTGATGATTTTGATGCCTTAAAATGTAAATAAATAAATAATAAACTACTTTATTCCCTAAAAAAAATATTCTTTAAACATCTACTGTAAACCCCCCCCCCAGAGGAAGACGCCAGGTCCTCCATTCGGGACCACCCTGGGCCGGGGTCTGACCCTGAGAGAGAAGCCTGTTTCTGAGGCCTGCAGGCCCGTGCTGAGCTGTCCTGATACCCTGGAGGTCCGACAGCTGCTCCAGTACCAGCCAGTCAGCAGACAGGTCCGCAGGACTCTGGAGACTCGCCTCAAGGTACAGCACTGTAGCTCATCTCACTGTCCTGTGTGTATTCTTTAAGGCAGTCTCCATTAAAGCAGTCTTAACCCAGTGTACAAGCAGATACAGTCCAATGTCTGACCATAATAATAATCAGCATTTGGTGGGTGCTTATATTTGTCCTATTTCACACATATACCAGTGTGTATTATACGCATGTGTGAATTGGAAATCTGTTTTGTTGCATATCCCAACTCCCCCTGAGACAATTAGGGTTAAGTGCCTTACTCAAGGGCACACCGCCAGATTTTTTTGTCACCTTGTCAGCTCAGGGATTTGAACCAGAGAACTTTCAGTTACTGGCCCAATGCACTAACTGCTAGGCTACCTTAATATAGATGTTCCATCACAACATGCATGTGTTTGGTATGCGGTGTAATCTGTACCTGGTCCTGTCTCAACATGTGGTCCTCCTCCTGTACCTGGTCCTCCTCCTGTACCTGGTCATGTCTCAACATGTGGTCCTCCTCCTGTACCTGGTCCTGTCTCAACATGTGGTCCTCCTCCTGTACCTGGTCATGTCTCAACATGTGGTCCTCCTCCTGTACCTGGTCCTCCTCCTGTACCTGGTCCTGTCTCAACATGTGGTCCTCCTCCTGTACCTGGTCCTGTCTCAACATGTGGTCCTCCTCCTCCTGTACCTGGTCCTCCTCCTGTACCTGGTCCTCCTCCTGTACCTGGTCCTGTCTCAACATGTGGTCCTCCTCCTGTATCTGGTCCTCCTCCTGTACCTGGTCCTGTCTCAACATGTGGTCCTCCTCCTCCTGTACCTGGTCCTCCTCCTGTACCTGGTCCTGTCTCAACATGTGGTCCTCCTGTACCTGGTCCTCCTCCTGTACCTGGTCCTGTCTCAACATGTGGTCCTCCTCCTCCTGTACCTGGTCCTCCACCTGTACCTGGTCCTGTCTTAACATGTGGTCCTCCTCCTGTACCTGGTCCTCCTCCTGTACCTGGTCCTGTCTCAACATGTGGTCCTCCTCATGTACCTGGTCCTGTCTCAACATGTGGTCCTCCTCCTGTACCTGGTCCTCCTCCTGTACCTGGTCATGTCTCAACATGTGGTCCTCCTCCTGTACCTGGTCCTGTCTCAACATGTGGTCCTCCTCCTGTACCTGGTCCTGTCTCAACATGTGGTCCTCCTCCTGTACCTGGTCCTCCTCCTGTACCTGGTCATGTCTCAACATGTGGTCCTCCTCCTGTACCTGGTCCTGTCTCAACATGTGGTCCTCCTCCTGTACCTGGTCCTGTCTCAACATGTGGTCCTCCTCCTCCTGTACCTGGTCCTCCTCCTGTACCTGGTCCTGTCTCAACATGTGGTCCTCCTCCTCCTGTACCTGGTCCTCCTCCTGTACCTGGTCCTGTCTCAACATGTGGTCCTCCTCCTGTACCTGGTCCTCCTCCTGTACCTGGTCCTGTCTCAACATGTGGTCCTTCTCCTGTACCTGGTCCTGTCTCAACATGTGGTCCTCCTCCTCCTGTACCTGGTCCTCCTCCTGTACCTGGTCCTGTCTCAACATGTGGTCCTCCTCCTGTACCTGGTCCTCCTCCTGTACCTGGTCCTGTCTCAACATGTGGTCCTCCTCCTCTTGTTACTGGTATTGTAGGAGTACATGGAGCAGGTTGTCCAGAGAGAGAACCTGACAGAGAAGATGCAGCTGAATGACCCTCGTACTGAGGAGGAGAAGATCCACGCTGCTGACCTGCTCAAACTGGTCCTGGTCAGTCAGTACACACACACACACACACACACACACACACACACACACACACACACACACACACACACACACACACACACACACACACACACACACACACACACACACACACACATACACCCACACACATACACACGTACTGAGGAGGAGAAGATCCACGCTGCTGACCTGCTCAAACTGGTCCTGGTCAGTCAGTACACACACACACATACAAACACATACAAACACACACACACAAGCACACACACACATACACACACAAACACACACACACACACACATACAAACACACACACACACACACACAAACAGACATACAAACACACACACACAAACACACACACACATACACACACATACACACACAAACACACACACACACATACGTACTGAGGAGGAGAAGGTCGATGCTGCTGACCTGATCAAATTTGCCCGAATTACTCAGGTGATCTAGTATTCTGTTACTCAGGTGCTGTAGTATTGTGTTACTCAGGTGATGTAGTATTCTGTTACTCAGGTGATATAGTATTCTGTTACCCAGGTGCTGTAGTATTGTGTTACTCAGGTGCTGTAGTATTCTGTTACTCAGGTGCTGTAGTATTCTGTTACTCAGGTGCTGTAGTATTGTGTTACTCAGGTGCTGTAGTATTGTGTTACTCAGGTGATGTAGTATTCTGTTACCCAGGTGCTGTAGTATTCTGTTACCCAGGTGCTGTAGTATTGTGTTACTCAGGTGTTGTAGTATTGTGTTACTCAGGTGCTGTAGTATTGTTTTACTCAGGTGCTGTAGTATTCTGTTACTCAGGTGCTGTAGTATTGTGTTACTCAGGTGCTGTAGTATTGTGTTACTCAGGTGATGTAGTATTCTGTTACTCGGGTGCTGCAGTATTGTGTTACTCAGGTGCTGTAGTATTGTGTTACTCAGGTGCTGTAGTATTGTGTTACTCAGGTGCTGTAGTATTGTGTTACTCAGGTGATGTAGTATTCTGTTACTCGGGTGCTGCAGTATTGTGTTACTCAGGTGCTGTAGTATTGTGTTACTCAGGTGCTGTAGTATTGTGTTACTCAGGTGCTGTAGTATTGTGTTACTCAGGTGATGTAGTATTCTGTTACTCGGGTGCTGCAGTATTGTGTTACTCAGGTGCTGTAGTATTGTGTTACTCAGGTGCTGTAGTATTCTGTTACTCAGGTGCTGTAGTATTTTGTTACTCAGGTGCTGTAGTATTGTGTTTCTCAGGTGCTGTAGTATTGTGTTACTCAGGTGCTGTAGTATTGTGTTACTCAGGTGCTGTAGTATTGTGTTACTCAGATGCTGTAGTATTCTGTTACTCAGGTGCTGTAGTATTGTGTTACTCAGGTGCTGTAGTATTCTGTTACTCAGGTGCTGTAGTATTCTGTTACTCAGGTGCTGTAGTATTCTGTTACTCAGGTGCTGTAGTATTCTGTTACTCAGGTGCTGTAGTATTGTGTTACTCAGATGCTGTAGTATTCTGTTACTCAGGTGCTGTAGTATTGTGTTACTCAGGTGCTGTAGTATTCTGTTACTCAGGTGCTGTAGTATTGTGTATCACTATGTGCATTTTTTCTTCCTCAGTCACTTCCAGAGTCAGAGCACCCCACTATAGAGAACAGAATCTGCCCCGGTAAGTCCTTCATTTTGGCTTGGCACTTTTATGGGGCTTGGAGATTATTTCCTAGCTGTAGCAATGGATTGGATAAGGGAAAAGAAATGGTGAGTTGAGTAGGGAGTGTGTTTGTGTTTGTTCCACCTCAGTGGATGCAGCCACCCTGTACATCCAGGCAGTGAAGACTCCAGCCCTGCAGACTGAGGCCTCGCTCTCAGAGAAAGACACAGACAGGTGGGTCAGAACTAGCCTGGTCCTAGATCAGTATCAGAACTAGCCTGGTCCTAGATCAGTATCATAACTAGCCTGGTCCTAGATCAGTATCATAACTAGCCTGGTCCTAGATCAGTATCATAACTAGCCTGGTCCTAGATCAGTATCATAACTAGCCTGGTCCTAGATCAGTATCATAACTAACCTGGTCCTAGATCAGTATCAGAACTAGCCTGGTCCTAGATCAGTATCATAACTAGCCTGGTCCTAGATCAGTATCATAACTAGCCTGGTCCTAGATCAGTATCATAACTAGCCTGGTCCTAGATCAGTATCATAACTAACCTGGTCCTAGATCAGTATCATAACTAGCCTGGTCCTAGATCAGTATCAGAACTAGCCTGGTCCTAGATCAGTATCATAACTAGCCTGGTCCTAGATCAGTATCATAACTAGCCTGGTCCTAGATCAGTATCATAACTAGCCTGGTCCTAGATCAGTATCATAACTAACCTGGTCCTAGATCAGTATCATAACTTGATCTGTATCATAACTAGATCAGTATCATAACTTGATCTATATAATAACTAGATCTATATAATAACTAGATCTGTATAATAACTAGATCTGTATAATAACTAGATCTGTTTAATAACTAGATCTATATAATAACTAGATCTGTATAATAACTAGATCTGTTTAATAACTAGATCTGTACAATAACTAGATCTGTTTAATAACTAGATCTGTATAATAACTAGATCAGTATCATAACAAGATCAGTATCATAACTAGATCTATATAATAACTAGATCTGAATCATAATTAGATCAGTATTATAACTAGATCTGTTTAATAACTAGATCTGTTTAATAACTAGATCTGTATAATAACTAGATCTATATAATAACTAGATCTATATAATAACTAGATCAGTATCATAACTAGATCTGTTTAATAACTTGATCTGTATAATAACTACATCAGTATCATAACTAGATCTGTATCATAACTAGATCTGTATCATAACTAGATCTGCATAATAACTAGATCTATATCATAGCTAACCTGATCCTAGATCTGTATCATAACTAGATCTGTATCATAACTAACCTGACCTTAGATCTGTATCATAACTAGATCAGTATCAGAACTAGCCTGATCCTAGATCTGTATCATAACTAACCTGACCTTAGATCTGTATCATAACTAGCCTGATCCTAGATCTCTATCATAACTAGATCTGTATCATAACTAACCTGATCCTAGATCTCTATCATAACTAGATCTGTATCATAACTAACCTGATCCTAGATCTGTATCATAACTAGATCTGTATCATAACTAACCTGATCCTAGATCTGTATCATAACTAGATCAGTATCATAACTAGATCTGTATCATAACTAGCCTGATCCTAGATCTGTATCATAACTAGATCTGTATCATAACTAACTTGATCCTAGATCTGTATCATAAATAGATCTGTATCGTAACTAGCCTGATCCTAGATCAGTATCATAACTAGATCTGTATCATAACTAACCTGACCTTAGATCTGTATCATAACTAGATCTGTATCATAACTAACCTGACCTTAGATCTGTATCATAACTAGATCTGTATCATTACTAGATCTGTATCATAACTAGCCTGATCCTAGATCTGTATCATAACTAGATCTGTATCATAACTAACCTGATCCTAGATCAGTATCATAACTAGATCTGTATCATAACTAACCTGATCCTAGATCAGTATCATAACTAGATCTGTATCATAACTAGCCTGATCCTAGATCTCTATCATAACTAGATCTGTATCATAACTAACCTGACCTTAGATCTGCATCATAACTAACCTGATCCTAGATCAGTATCATAACTAGATCTGTATTATAACTAACCTGATCCTAGATCTGTATCCTAACTAGATCTGTATTATAACTAACCTGACCTTAGATCTGTAGGACATCTTTCTCATGCGTCTCTTATTAGTAGCTATCTTATTTTTCCCTGTACTAATGGGTTTAGTTAAGCTATGAACATAAATATCTACAGCTTTGAACCTTTTCCATTATCTTATCATCATATTCCAATCTCCTGTTTTACAGCTTCAGTGAAGAGGCACAGGAAACTATGTGGAAGAGCAGAATAGAGCAACACAGGTAACTAACAAACTGCTCTGTATTTATAGAGCTGACATAGTGGACATTCACATATTTTCCCAGGAATATTTAAGCTATTAATGAATGTTTTAATGTTGCTGTACTGTTCAGACAGGAGCTGGACCAGGAGAAGATTTACAGAGAGGCTCTAAGAAACAGAATCATTCCTCCTTATTTCCACTCAGAGAAAGGAGCAGGTTTTGAGTACTCGGAGGTGACATAGCTTTCTCATCAATGGATTGTATTCAGCACAGCTACGTAATGCCTGTTAACAGTTCCATTAGATTCATTAATACGCGTCCATTGTCCCACAGCCCAGCCAGTCAATTTATAAACTTAATCTCAACTGGAAAAAAGCATCTAGACAATATTTCCCAATGCTACTAGCCTAGCATTTGGTTTGGTACAGAGGGGGTTAATATAAGCTTCACTATGTGCCTCTCCAACCTGTGCAACATATTGCAGATGGTATTCAGCTCAGCTACTGTACGTATATAAAACAACTATCTGGGGTTTCCTGTCAGGTCCCTGATATGAGAGCTCTGTCTCAGGACCTTCCTCCATTCCCCAAGACTCCCAACTCCCAGAACTACCTCGAGGATGCCCCTCGAGAGACAGGTTAAAGCTAGGCTACATTTATAACAATACTAATGATATTGATTATACAGTATTGAAGCATTGTGTAATTTTGTCCTTCATTGAGAAAGTGACCCTGTTTGGCATGTTATTTGTTTTTGTGTGTGTTCTTGAAGCAGCCCAGCGACCTTTGAACCCCACGCCCTCTCACGCAGCAGGAAGTGATGCGCTGCCTAGGAGACCCACCAACCCCACCCCTCAAACTGCAGGTCTGCTCAGTACACGACTTAGACTTGGGTTAGTGTTAGGGTATGAGTGGCGAAAACTAGTCTTACTGGGGTTCGAGTCATAACGAAAAAAACATTACAGACAAATGACTTTACAATTTACATCAATTTAAAAACCTTAATGTGTGTGTGCGTGTGTGTGTTTGTGCATCTATCAGTTACACATACATGTCAGTACATACACACAACAAGTATGTATGTACTGCGGCGTTGTGCCGTGAGGTATTGCTTTATTAGTTTTTCTGGATCTGTGGACTTTGAAAAGATACCTGGTGGCATGTCTGGTAGGCAGGGTTCGCACAAGGTGCTTGAATTTGTTCTGGACCTGGGGACTTTGAAAATACCCCTGGTGGCATGTCTGGTAGGCAGGGTTTACACAAGGTGCTTGAATTTGTTCTGGACCTGGGGACTTTGAAAAGACCCCTGGTGGCATGTCTGGTAGGCAGGGTTCGCACAAGATGCTTGAATTTGTTCTGGACCTGGGGACTTTGAAAATACCCCTGGTGGCATGTCTGGTAGGCAGGGTTCGCACAAGGTGCTTGAATTTGTTCTGGACCTGGGGACTTTGAAAAGACCCCTGGTGGCATGTCTGGTAGGCAGGGTTTGCACAAGGTGCTTGAATGTGGCACTCTGAAATTCAAGTACTGGTATACCTTGAAAATCAGACATTTACTCAAGTTGGTACTTGAAAAGTTGTCCCACCTAGCCATCTTAAGATGAATGCACTAACTGGAAGTGGCTCTGGATAAGAGCGTCTGCTAAATGACTAACATGCCAAATAGCATTCTATTTGGTCAAACACCATTTTCCCAACAGTTTGCAGACACCTACTGTTAATAAATCAGTCATCTCATCATGGTCTTGTATCTGTTACTCTGCTACTGATATCTAGATCTGTGTGTGTTCTCCTGTAGGGGACAGCTCTCATGGTGTCTCTACAGTGAAGCAGCAGCATGGTGGTGGTATTGAGCCTGGCAGTACCCAGGTGGACGTGGCAGGGAACCCACGCAGACACAGAGTCAAGCTGCCAGCCTCCATCCTCAGCTCCAAACCCTTCAGCGTGCCCAACCAGCAGGTAACACACACACACACACACACACACACACACACACACACACACACACACACACACACACACACACACACACACACACACACACACACACACACACACACACACACACACACACACACACACACACACACACACACACACACACACACGCGCGCGCATAGAGGCACGCACAGAGGCACGCACACAGGTGCACACACTAGTGTTCCTCACCCACCCAGTGAGAGTTGCATATGTCGATTGAGGAAATGTTTGTGACTGTAGGTGTGAATGTTGTGAATTGATTGTGGGCTGGGGGACATATGGGAAGTGTGTGACTGGGGCCTAGATATAATCTGTGGAAGATCTGAGCTCTAGGCCATTGAAATTTAAAGGGCAATGTTCATGGAGACTGCATTCCTGGGAAACGCTGCATATGTCGGCTCAGTCGGAAATGACCTTTCAAATTTCAGTGGCGCTATAACGCGGATCTACCGCGTTGTAGCCCTGGGTCTTCTGGACGCCACAAGACGGTGTTATATCCTGCTGAGCTAAAGCCTAGGCTGTAGCCCAGGGAGCTAACACGAGTCTTCTGGTACAAGGTTAATACAATGAACCACGTCGGTTAACACTAATGTATCTGTCCTGTCAGTTCAATAAGTCATAGCTTACTGAGCTAGAGCCTAGGCATTACCATGGGGACCTAACACGAGTCTGGCTGTCAGTTCCTGTGTGTAGAGGAGCCGGTGAGGAGGAAGGTGAAGACTGTGTCTGTGACGGGGGGGCAGCAGCTCGCCCCACGGGGGTTTGAGCTCCTCCCAGCAGAGGTCCAGTTTGGGACCCTAAAGGAGGGCTGCACCTATAGCGTCCCCGTGCTCATGAAGAACGTGGGCTTCCACACCTGCAGGTCAGACCAGACACCTACATAGATAGAAATAGATCCATGAACAATTAGTATGGCTGTTTGTGGACATGTCTGTCAAAGATGGTGGTGCAGTGAAAATGACAAGGTTTAAGGTCTTGGTTGTCGTCAGGGTGTGTTCTTCTCCGTCTATGTTCTGGTAAGTTCAGCGACTGTTCTGTGTTGTGGTACTTTAGGTTCAGTGTGAAACAGCCGTCCCCTGGTACTGGAATCAGAGTCATCTACACCCCTGGACCTGTGAGTTCTACTGAGCAGAGTGATAGTTACCGTTGGCAGCTTTATTCAATACACAAACTGAACATTTCCCATTGTTTTCTTTGAGGATGTTTTAGATTCATACATTTCACTTCACTTCCTGATATGACTAAATTGACCCCTGACCTTTGCTGCAGGTGGCTGCTGGGATGAAGACTGAGCTTCAGGTGGAGCTGTATGCCATGACTATAGGTCTGGAGGAGTCTGCAGAGGGAGAGGTCTACATCTCACACCACATCCACATCAAGACTGAGACTGAGATCTTCTACCTGCCTGTCTTAGCTAATATCCTTCTCAAATGGCTTTTAGTCCCACTTTATTTGGATAGTCCTCTACGGATAACTTCCTAGGGTTATCAATATTTACTATAGAGTTGGTAGCCTCGGTGATGTTTTCATTGTGCAGTGAGAGATCTTACACTAGTGGTGTAATGGTTATGGTTATATGGCATGGTTATAGAATAGCTCAATGAGGACATGATTGGTTTTTACAGAGTTAATGGCAAAGGTCAAAGTTTCTCTCAGTGAAAGCAGCGATGGTCTCTGTTGTCCCCTCCTTAACGAGGGGTCTCACCCATCCTCCCCGAGCGTATGTATGACACCAGGACCAAGGATCATACCAACGGGCTCCAGAAAGGGGTCTCCAAGGTCCGCCTCATCTCCTCTCCCCCCTCAGTCAGACGTGGAGTGGTCCTCCCTCGCAGACCTCTTCTCTCCACCACTGATTAGTGATTTACAGTATCTGAACACTCTCTAGAATGCCCGTCAAGCCAATCAGAAACGAGTATTCAACAATGCCATGGTATAAGAACATGAAGTAATGTCTAACGGATGATAAGGGCTGTTAAGGGTTTTACAAACATTCACTCCCCACTGAAACTTCATCTTTTCCTTCCCACTTCCAGGTGAAATTGAATCAGACGGATTGAGACAACTTATATAAAACAACTTTCACCGAGCTTTGGTGTTTTAGTCACATACTGCCGTTGTTCGATGGCTGTTGAATAGAATACAATGACTCTTAGGAATAAAGAACAGTGATATAACACATTCCTGTGAGTGAGGTGGTGTCTGAAATGGTTTAGACAAAGACAAGGAGGGAGCTCAAGTCAACATCACCGCTTTATTGATAGACACAGTAAAGCATTTTATAATACAGTAGTAAGGCATATATTTGGTGGAATTTGATATGTTGTGAAACAGATGAGTTATTGAAAAAGATGGATAATAAAACTCCAGGGTTAGAAATGAATAACGCAGTGTATTGGATTAATGAATCATTATCTTTGATCATGCTGCTATACCATGGTGCCAAAACAAATACAAAGCTCTTGTCATGAAACTAGAATATAATCATGAAGAATACCTTCAATTGGTTGGATTTTAAATAAGCATGGGAATATTTAATCAACTGTGATCTCCCACACACTGATAACGCCCCCACACCATGCAATTCCATAAAGGAACACACAAATAAAAGAAAACAAATGCATTATCACACAGAAGATCAACTCTAGTCTGTCCAGGATGGATAACAGTAGTGCACCCTGGTCCAGTTGTCTGACATTTCCTTTCTATGTCTTAATGAACCGCTGAGGACACTACAGTGTATGTATCTGAACACATTCAGATTGGAGGGAGTCATTCCATTTCAGAACATGGATGGGTTCTTTAAGATGGCATCCAACTACGCTGAGGACACTACAGTGTATGTATCTGGAGGGAGTCATTCCATTTCAGAACATGGATGGGTTCTTTAAGATGGCATCCAACTACGCTGAGGACACTACAGTGTATGTATCTGGAGGGAGTCATTCCATTTCAGAACATGGATGGGTTCTTTAAGATGGCATCCAACTACAGTAGAATATTTTCTGCACCTTCCTAGGAAGGGAAACGGGGGATGGATCAGAATGAAAAAGAATGTGAAAGTTGGGTTTCGACCAATTAAAACGAGGTAGAGCTTGCATTACTGGGCGTTCTAGAATCATACACTTGTATCTTAAAACACTCCCAATCACACTAGGAGAGAACTCAGATCAAATCAAATAGATTTCAAATCAATAAAATCATCTCAGGATTACAACCAGCTGAATGTCACACTACTGTAGCTCTATTTTAAATGGTATTCAATTCAAATTCAATTCCATAATCCTACAAAACCACTATGAATAGGTATTAAAACAACACTATTACTTTCTTTCTGTCAGTGTTAAAGGCCCAATCCTTAATTTGAAAAACAACAATAACGGCTGTTAATATCCCAGTTTGGACCTTTCAGTATGTGCTCTATGGGTCCTCATGGTAGATTCAACACATAGGAGTGGACCAGAGCTCTATGGGTCCTCATGGTAGATTCAACACATAGGAGTGGACCAGAGCTCTATGGGTCCTCATGGTAGATTCAACACATAGGAGTGGACCAGAGCTCTATGGGTCCTCATGGTAGATTCAACACATAGGAGTGGACCAGAGCTCTATGGGTCCTCATGGTAGATTCAACACATAGGAGTGGACCAGAGCTCTATGGGTCCTCATGGTAGATTCAACACATAGGAGTGGACCAGAGCTCTATGGGTCCTCATGGTAGATTCAACACATAGGAGTGGACCAGAGCTGCGGTGAATGCAGGCAAAGGGCATAGTATCATATTATGATCATCAAACAGACACTACTAAAGAAAAAGATGACCTATGACCTATGGATGGATGGTTTGATAAACAACATCAGCCCAAAGCAAAAGCTATAATGCAATGTGGAAAATAGATTACCTTCACACACACGTCACACACACGTCACACACACATCCTTGCGTACCAAGACACACACAAACGTGCATACATACACACAGTCAGTCTCTACGCTGAAAGGGTACAGGACGACTGCATTGCCTTTACAGTATATCGTATTTTGTTGTTATAATAAACATAGTTTTGTAATATAAAGCACCCTTATGTTTACAATCTTTCTTTTCGATACAAATGTTGTGAAATGCGCTCCATACAAACAAATGGAAATACGTTCACAAGATTTACACATACTTTTTCTTTCTCTTATTTTTTATACAATTGCATAGAAGTTTAAAAACCTGCCTTTTGTTAATAAAACCATGTTCAATACCTTTAAGAAACTACTGAAATCTACAAGTTTTGTAATGCTGATCCTTCACAAAAATATATGTATTTTTCTCTTTGTAAACGTGTCCAATCCAGTTGTTTTGACTAGAAAAGCATGCGGGGGGGGGGGGGCCTCGTCTGCCGCTACTCGCCACTCTGTTCGTCCGTCATCACGTTGACCAATGACTCCATGGCTCGACCCAGGTCATCTGCCATGTGGAACAGACTGCCTACACTCAGTCCTGGAGAGGAGGGACAGAAGGAACCGTCAGGCGGACTAACAGACACACACTCTCATTATTAAACACTCATGAATGCATATCTTAAAATACTAAAGTAAACAATCCCACCCCCTCAAACAACCACAAAATACACCAAGAAATATGAGAGATAGAGAGGAATAGAGAGGAATAGGGAAGAGGAATAGAGAGGAATAGAGAGGAATAGAGAGGAATAGAGAGGAATAGGGAAGAGGAATAGAGAGGAATAGGGAAGAGGAATAGAGAGGAATAGGGAAGAGGAATAGAGAGGAATAGAGAGGAATAGGGAAGAGGAATAGAGAGGAATAGGGAAGAGGAATAGAGAGGAATAGGGAAGAGGAATAGAGAGGAATAGAGAGGAATAGAGAGGAATAGGGAAGAGGAATAGAGAGGAATAGAGAGGAATAGAGAGGAATAGGGAAGAGGAATAGAGAGGAATAGAGAGGAATAGAGAGGAATAGAGAGGAATAGAGAGGAATAGAGAGGAATAGAGAGGAATAGAGAGGAATAGAGAGGAATAGAGAGGAATAGAGAGGAATAGAGAGGAATAGAGAGGAATAGAGAGGAATAGAGAGGAATAGAGGAATAGAGAGGAATAGAGAGGAATAGGGAAGAGGAATAGGGAAGAGGAATAGAGAGGAATAGAGAGGAATAGAGATGAATAGGGAGGAATAGGGAGGAATAGGGAAGAGGAATAGAGAGGAATAGAGAGGAATAGAGAGGAATAGAGAGGAATAGAGAGGAATAGGGAAGAGGAATAGAGAGGAATAGAGAGGAATAGGGAAGAGGAATAGAGAGGAATAGAGAGGAATAGAGAGGAATAGGTAAGAGGAATAGAGAGGAATAGGGAGGAATAGAGAGGAATAGAGAGGCATAGGGAAGAGGAATAGAGAGGAATAGAGAGGAATAGAGAGGAATAGAGAGGAATAGGGAGGAATAGAGAGGAATAGAGAGGAATAGAGAGGAATAGAGAGGAATAGGGAGGAATAGAGAGGAATAGAGAGGAATAGGGAAGAGGAATAGAGAGGAATAGAGAGGAATAGAGAGGAATAGGGAAGAGGAATAGAGAGGAATAGAGAGGAATAGAGAGGAATAGAGAGGAATAGGGAAGAGGAATAGAGAGGAATAGAGAGGAATAGAGAGGAATAGGGAGGAATAGAGAGGAATAGAGAGGAATAGAGAGGAATAGAGAGGAATAGAGAGGAATAGGGAAGAGGAATAGAGAGGAATAGAAAGGAATAGAGAGGAATAGAGAGGAATAGAGAGGAATAGAGAGGAATAGGGAAGAGGAATAGAGAGGAATAGGGAAGAGGAATAGAGAGGAATAGGGAAGAGGAATGAAATAGAGAGAGGAGAGAAGAGGAGGGAGAACTGGCCAGGAGAGGAGGGTACAGTAGACGGGGCTGGTGACCCCACTGACCTCTCATTGGTTTCCCCTTCGACCTCCTGGGTCACAGACACAGAACAGGGAAGGAGGAAATAAAGAGAACGGAGGGAACAATCAGAGGACTGAGAGGAAAAGGGTCCATGTACTTCAAGAGGTCAGTCAAAGTGTAGAATTAATAACCGTAGTCAAGATGAGCCACTGAGGCTGATCCTACTGTTTAGATCATTAGGAGAATGAACCGCCTGGACTGTAGTTCTAATATGAGGTGATGTGTGCATCTATGGAAATTGCTTGAGTGAGTAGGATGTCCGTGTGTGTGTGTGTTTGTGTGCGTGTCTGTGTGTGTGTGTGCGTCCTACCTTGGCTGTGTGGGAAGGAGTTGTTCAGCTGCTCCATCACCTCCTCTAGCCCCAATGCATCTTGGGACGGACTCGACAGCTCATCGTCACCTACAGCAAAGAAAATGATTACAACCAGTCCAGAGATGACTTCAGGTCAGTACAAAGACTTCATACGGAAACGTATTTTTAAAACCAGTATAGCATCAACCGGACCATAGCGTCCCAAAATATGACATAACACTGTAACAACCAGTCTGGTCCAGTGGGCTCATAGCTGGTGATATTGTGCTGAGTGGAGTTCCAGTCTCACCCATGGTCTCTGTAGTCTGGCTGCCTGCTACACGCATCAGAGGCAGACTGGTGTCAGAGCGCTGGGACGAGGTGGAGGGAGAGGACAGGGCTGTACCGTTCACCTTGGAGTCAGTCTGGAGACAGACACAGGCATTATTCCTCACACTCACCAGTCTGGAGACACAGGCATTATCCCTCACACTCATCAGTCTGGAGACATACACAGGCATTATCCCACACACTCATCAGTCTGGAGACAGACACAGGCA
Source organism: Salmo trutta (assembly GCF_901001165.1). Taxonomy (NCBI): domain Eukaryota; kingdom Metazoa; phylum Chordata; class Actinopteri; order Salmoniformes; family Salmonidae; genus Salmo; species Salmo trutta. The sequence continues at coordinate 1,873,279 of NW_021823073.1, read as the reverse complement.
TTATCCCTCACACTCATCAGTTTGGAGACAGACACAGGCATTATCCCACACACTCATCAGTCTGGAGACAGACACAGGCATTATCCCACACACTCATCAGTCTGGAGACAGACACAGGCATTATCCCACACACTCATCAGTCTGGAGACAGACACAGGCATTATCCCACACACTCACCAGTCTGGAGACAGACACAGGCATTATACCACACACTCATCAGTCTGGAGACAGACACAGGCATTATCCCACACACTCATCAGTCTGGAGACAGACACAGGCATTATCCCACACACTCATCAGTCTGGAGACAGACACAGGCATTATCCCTCACACTCATCAGCCTGGAGACAGACACAGGCATTATCCCACACACTCACCAGCCTGGAGACAGACACAGGCATTATCCCACACACTCACCAGTCTGGAGACAGACACAGGCATTATCCCACACACTCACCAGTCTGGAGACAGACACAGGCATTATCCCACACACTCATCAGTCTGGAGACAGACACAGGCATTATCCCTCACACTCATCAGTCTGGAGACAGACACAGGCATTATCCCACACACTCATCAGTCTGGAGATAGACACAGGCATTATCCCTCACACTCACCAGTCTGGAGACAGACACATGCATTATCCCACACACTCACCAGTCTGGAGACAGACACAGGCATTATCCCACACACTCACCAGTCTGGAGACAGACACAGGCATTATCCCACACACTCATCAGTCTGGAGACAGACACAGGCATTATCCCACACACTCATCAGTCTGGAGACAGACACAGGCATTATCCCACACACTCATCAGTCTGGAGATAGACACAGGCATTATCCCACACACTCACCAGTCTGGAGACAGACACAGGCATTATCCCTCACACTCATCAGTCTGGAGACAGACACAGGCATTATCCCACACACTCACCAGTCTGGAGACAGTCACAGGCATTATCCCTCACACTCATCAGTCTGGAGACAGACACAGGCATTATCCCACACACTCATCAGTCTGGAGACAGACACAGGCATTATCCCACACACTCATCAGTCTGGAGACAGACACAGGCATTATCCCACACACTCACCAGTCTGGAGACAGACACAGGCATTATCCCACACACTCATCAGCCTGGAGACAGACACAGGCATTATCCCACACACTCACCAGCCTGGAGACAGACACAGGCATTATCCCACACACTCACCAGTCTGGAGACAGACACAGGCATTATCCCACACACTCACCAGTCTGGAGACAGACACAGGCATTATCCCACACACTCATCAGTCTGGAGACAGACACAGGCATTATCCCTCACACTCATCAGTCTGGAGACAGACACAGGCATTATCCCACACACTCATCAGTCTGGAGATAGACACAGGCATTATCCCTCACACTCACCAGTCTGGAGACAGACACATGCATTATCCCACACACTCACCAGTCTGGAGACAGACACAGGCATTATCCCACACACTCACCAGTCTGGAGACAGACACAGGCATTATCCCACACACTCATCAGTCTGGAGACAGACACAGGCATTATCCCACACACTCATCAGTCTGGAGACAGACACAGGCATTATCCCACACACTCATCAGTCTGGAGATAGACACAGGCATTATCCCACACACTCACCAGTCTGGAGACAGACACAGGCATTATCCCTCACACTCATCAGTCTGGAGACAGACACAGGCATTATCCCACACACTCACCAGTCTGGAGACAGTCACAGGCATTATCCCTCACACTCATCAGTCTGGAGACAGACACAGGCATTATCCCACACACTCATCAGTCTGGAGACAGACACAGGCATTATCCCACACACTCATCAGTCTGGAGACAGACACAGGCATTATCCCACACACTCACCAGTCTGGAGACAGACACAGGCATTATCCCACACACTCATCAGTCTGTAGACAGACAAAGTATATATACAAAAGTATGTGGACATGTATAAAATCAAGCACACAACCATGCAATCTCCATAGACAAACATTGGCAGTAGAATGGCCTTAATGAAGAGCTCAGTGACTTTCAATGTGGCACCATCATAGGATGCTACCTTTCCAACAAGTCAGTTCGTCAAATTTCTGCACTGCTAGAGCTGCCCCGGTCAACTGTAAGTGCTGTTATTGTGAAGTGGAAACATCTAGGAGCAACAACGGCTCAGCCGGGAAGTGGTAGGCCACACAAGCTCACAGAATGGGACCGCCGAGTGCTGAAGCGCGTGTAAAAATCATCTGTCCTCGGTTGCAACACTCACTACCGAGTTCCAGCACAAGAACTGTTCGTCGGGAGCTTCATGAAATGGGTTTTCATGGCCGAGCAGCCGCACACAAGCCTAAGATCACCATGCGCAATGCCAAGAGTCGGCTGGAGTGGTGTAAAGCTCGCCGCCATTGGACTCTGGAGCAGTGGAAACGCATTCTCTGGAGTGATGAATCATGCTTCACCATCTGTCATTCCAACGGACAAATCTGGGTGTGGTGGCTGCCAGGAGAACGCTACCTGCCCCAATGCATAGTGCCCACTGTAAAGTTTGGTGGAGGAGGAATAATGGTCTGAGACTGTTTTTCATGGTTCGGGCTTCGCCCCTTAGTTCCAGTGAAGGAACAGCATACAATGACATTATAGACGATTCTGTGTTTCCAAATTTGTGGAGAAGGCCCTTTCCTGTTTCAGAATGACAATGCCCCCATGCACAAAGCAAGGCCCATACAGAAATGGTTTGTCGAGATTGGTATGGAAGAACTTGACTGGCCTGCACAGAGCCCTGACCTTAACCCCATTGAACAACTTTGGGATGAATTGGAACGCTGACTGCAAGCCAGTCCTAATAACCCAACATCAGTGTCCAAACTCACTAATGCTCTTGTGGCTGAATGGAAGCAAGTCCCCGCAGCAATGTTCCAACATCTAGTGGAAAGCCTTCCCAGAAGAGTGGAGGATGTTATAGCAGCAAAGAGGGGACCAACTCCATATTATGGAATGAGATGTTCAACGAGCAGGTGTCCACATACTTTTGGTCATGTAAGACAGACAGACAGACAGACATTATAACTGGTTTTGGACTCTGTGTGTGCTTTCTGTATACTGTGTGTGTGTGTGTATACTGTATGTACATTTACATTTTTACATTTTAGTCATTTAGCAGACGCTCTTATCCAGAGCGACTTACAGTAGTGAATGCATACATTTCATACGTTTTTTTTCTCCGTACTGGTCCCCCGTGGGAATCGAACCCACAACCCTGGCGTTGCAAACACCATGCTCTACCAACTGAGCCACACATGTGTGTACTTTCTGTATACTGTGTGTGAAAGTATGTATACTGTATGTCTATGTATACTGTGTGTGTCTGTGTACCTTCTGTATACTGTGTGTGTGTGTGTGTATACTGTGTGTGTGTGTGTATTGTGTGTGTGCGTTTATACTAGAGGTCGACCGATTATGATTTTCCAACGCCGATACCGATTATTGGAGGACCAAAAGGCCGATACCAATGAATCGGCCGATTTAAAAAAAAAAGTTTTTGTAATGATGACAATTACAACAATACTGAATGAACACTTATTTTAACTTAATATGATACATCAATAAAATCAATTTAGCCTCAAATAAATAATGAAACATGTTCAATTTGGTTTAAATAATCCAAAAACAAAGTGTTGGAGAAGAAAGTAAAAGTGCAATATGTGCCATGTAAGAAAGCTAACGTTTATGTTCCTTGCTCAGAACATGAGAACATATGAAAGCTGGTGGTTCCTTTTAACATGAGTCTTCAATATTCCCAGGTAAGATGTTTTAGGTTGTAGTTATTATAGGAATTATAGGACTATTTCTCTCTATACGATTTGTATTTCATATACCTTTGACTATTGGATGTTCTTATAGGCACTTTAGTATTGCCAGTGTAACAGTATAGCTTCCGTCCCTCTCCTCGCTCCTACCTGGGCTCGAACCAGGAACACATCGACAACAGCCACCCTCGAAGCAGCGTTACCCATGCAGAGCAAGGGGAACAACTACTCCAAGTCTCAGAGCGAGTGACGTTTGAAACGCTATTAGCGCGCACCCGCTAACTAGCTAGCCAATTCACATCGGTTACACCAGCCTAATCTCGGGAGTTGATAGGCTTGAAGTCATAAACAGCACAATGCTTGAAGCATTGCGAAGAGCTGCTGGCAAACGCACAAAAGTGCTGTTTGAATGAATGCTTACGGGCCTGCTGGTGACTACCACCGCTCAGTCAGACTGCTCTATCAAATCATAGACTTAATTATAACATAATAACACACAGAAATACGAGCCTTAGGTCGTTAATATGGTCGAATCCGGAAACTATCATTTCGAACACAAAACGTTTATTCTTTCAGTGAAATACGGAACCGTTCTGTGTTTTATCTAACGGGTGGCATCCCTAAGTCTAAATATTCCTGTTACATTGCACAACCTTCAATGTTATGTCATAATTAATTACGGCCTTTGTTAGGAATAAATGAGCCAGGCGGCCCAAACTGCTGTATATACCCTGACTGCTTGCACGGAACGCTAGAGAAGTGACACAATTTCCCTAGTTATAAGAAATTCATGTTAGCAGGCAATATTAACTAAATATGCAGGTTTAAAAATATATACTTGTGTATTGATTTTAAAGAAAGGCATTGATGTTTATGGTTATGTACATTGGTGCAACGACAGTGCTTTTTTCGCAAATGCGCTTGTTAAATCAACACCCGTTTGTCGAAGTAGGCTGTGATTCAATGAGAAATTAACAGGCACCGCATCGATTATATGCAACGCAGGACACGCTAGATAAACTAGTAATATCATCAACCATGTGTAGTTAACTAGTGATTATGTTAAGATTGATTGTTTTTTATAAGATAAGTTTAATGCTAGCTAGCAACTTACCTTGGCTTCTTGCTGCCCTCGCGTAACAGGTAGTCAGCCTGCCACGCAGGCTCCTCGTGGAGTGCAATGTAAGGCAGGTGGTTAAAGCGTTGGACTAGTAACCGGAAGGTTGCAAAAACGAATCCCCGAGCTGACAAGGTAAAAATCTGTCGTTCTGCCCCTGAACAAGGCAGTTAACCCACTGTTCCTAGGCCGTCATTGAAAATAAGAATGTGTTCTTAACTGACTTGCCTAGTTAAATAAAGGTGTATAAAAAAAATAAAAAAATAATAATAATAATACCAACAACAACAAAAAAAATCGGCAAATCGGTATCCAAAAAATACCGATTACCGATTGTTATGAAAACTTGGAATCGGCCCTAATTAATCGGCCATTCCGATTAATTGGTCGACCTCTAGTGTATACTGTGTGTATACTGTGTGTGTGTATACTGTGTGTGTGTGTATACTGTGTGTGTACTGTGTGTATACTGTGTGTATAGTGTGTGTGTGTACTGTGTGTGTACTGTGTGTATACTGTGTGTATAGTGTGTGTGTGTACTGTGTGTGTTTTAGTACCTGTTCCAGTAGCTGTCTGAGCCGGTGTAGCTGTGACTCCAGTTGTTTGTTATGGTCCTCCAGGATCTGCATGCGAGCCTCCAGCCGTCCTTTGTGCTGCCTCAGCAGTTTGGCCTCAGCGATCAGCTCGGCGTCCCGTGGGCTCTGGGGCGAAGCGGGCAGCATCTCCGGGGGTGAGGGGAGCGGGGACAGACCCTTGTGGTCGTGGGCCTTCTTCAACTTGTCATACTCTGCCTGTAGCTTCCTGAGAGGGAGCGGACAGTGGTTAAGAGCGTTGGGCCAGTAACCGAAAGGTCACTGGTTTGAATCCCCGAGCCGACTAGGTGTAAAATCTGTTGATGTGTCCTTGACTGACATGTACACAACGGGACTCAGCTCGAGCCTGAAATCCAGAACCTGTTTCCTAACATTCCACTCTGTGATATGCCAAGGAGTTGAATATTAACTCAAACAGACTGGTACCCAGGCTAACTCAGCTCAGTCTAGTCAATTAATCCCTCAATCAAATGATTTTGTATCTTTTTTACAACAACATCAGTCACAAAGTGCTTTACAGTAACCTGGCCTAGATCCAAAAACCTCACTATCAACTCTGTTTCCACTAGTTACCACAGCCACAAAGTCAAAATTGGCTATAATATCGTCAAATTTCATGATGAAAAAAAAATCCTTTTAGGTTTTAATTTAAGGTTAGGCATAAGGTTAGCAGTGTGGTTGTGGTTAGGGTTAGGTTTAAAATTAGATGTATATTTTTTAAATAGGTGGGGTTTATGACTTTGTGGCTGTGGTAACTAGTGATAACCTATCAACCCACAAGACAACTGTAAAGCGACTGTCTGACACAACTGTAGAATCGTCTGGATCCAACATGGACGCTCGATGGTGAAGCTTGTCTACATCACTTCTGTGTTGGGATCAGTTGGTATGAATGTGTCACACTGTTCCCCTCACCTGTTGTCTGACTCCAGGTCGTTGAGCACCCGCTCCAGCTCCCCCTTCTCCTCACTCTCCATGGAGATGAGGATCTGGGCGGGGCTGCGTGGCTGGCTGAGGGGAGAGCCCTGGTTCAGACTCTGACAGTAGTGCTGAATCAGCAGGTGTTCATCATCACTACAGTGATAGAAGGAGGGAGGGAGAAGGAGAGAGGGAGAGGAGAGAGGGAGAGGAGAGAGGGGGACATACACACAGAGAGAGGTTGCTATTAGCTGCCAGTCACACCTAACAGCCTCACAACGGCCAGCCAGTCAACTAACAACATTCATTTTCAGTGCCACAGAGACAGAGAGACAGAGAGCCAGAGAGACAGAGAGACAGAGAGCCAGAGAGACAGAGAGCCACAGAGACAGAGACAGAGAGACAGAGCCACAGAGACAGAGAGCCAGAGAGCCACAGAGACAGAGAGCCAGAGAGCCAGAGAGCCACAGAGACAGAGACAGAGAGGAGCCAACCAGCTATAAATTGACACATTTACCACAGATTGTTGTTCAGTATTCAAGTATATTTCATTCAATTCAATGTTCAATTATCCACTCTGACAAATACATATCCTTTGAGATGTAGAGCTGTTGGCTTGGGGGTAGGATTAAAGTTGTGATATCATTAACCTGTTGGCTTGGGGGTAGGGTTAAAGTTGTGATATCATTAACCTGTTGGCTTGGGGGTAGGGTTAACGTTGTGATATCATTAACCTGTTGGCTTGGGGGTAGGGTTAACGTTGTGATATCATTAACCTGTTGGCTTGGGGGTAGGGTTAAAGTTGTGATATCATTAACCTGTTGGCTTGGGGGTAGGGTTAACGTTGTGATATCATTAACCTGTTGGCTTGGGGGTAGGGTTAACGTTGTGATATCATTAACTTGTTGGCTTGGGGGTAGGGTTAAAGTAGTGATATCATTAACCTGTTGGCTTGGGGGTAGGGTTAAAGTTGTGATATCATTAACCTGTTGGCTTGGGGGTAGGGTTAAAGTTGTGATATCATTAACCTGTTGGCTTGGGGGTAGGGTTAAAGTTGTGATATCATTAACCTGTTGGCTTGGGGGTAGGGTTAACGTTGTGATATCATTAACCTGTTGGCTTGGGGGTAGGGTTAACGTTGTGATATCATTAACCTGTTGGCTTGGGGGTAGGGTTAAAGTTGTGATATCATTCTGGCTGTACTGTTGATGGTGAAAATGCAGACAGTAATGGAATAGTTTCAATTCAACATATCCAGCATGTGCTGGGCTCTCTCTCTGTATCTATCTCTCTCCTCTCTCTGTGTGTCTGTCTGTGAATAGTCGTAATAATACCAGGTATCCCACTTATCAGTCACTCAAACCTTAAGCCTCTAACGCTTGTTCTGCGCTCTGAGAAAGGACTTATCAAATATATGTTAAGAAAGCTGTCGTGTGACCAGACAGGGATTGGAGGAAGATTTATGAAAGCAGCCAATGATAGAAGAACATCCACTGATGATTCTCTATAGTTCACTGATAAAAGCCTGACAGGACAACATTGTATTTGGATTGTTCCCAATAGATGGTCTATAGATGGTCAATAGATGGTCTATAGATGGTCTATAGATGGTCTATAGATGGTCAATAGATGGTCTATAGATGGTCAATAGATGGTCTATAGATGGTCTATAGATGGTCTGTAGATGGTCTGTAGATGGTCTGTAGATGGTCTATAGATGGTCAATAGATGGTCAATAGATGGTCTATAGATGGCCTCTAGATGGTCTCTAGATGGTCTATAGATGGTCTATAGATGGTCAATAGATGGTCTATAGATGGTCAATAGATGGTCAATAGATGGTCTATAGATGGTCTATAGATGGTCTATAGATGGTCTCTAGATGGTCTATAGATGGTCTATAGATGGTCTATAGATGGTCTATAGATGGTCTATAGATGGTCAATAGATGGTCAATAGATGGTCTATAGATGGTCTATAGATGGTCTATAGATGGTCCATAGATGGTCTATAGATGGTCTATAAATGGTCTATAGATGGTCTGTAGATGGTCTGTAGATGGTCTGTAGATGGTCTATAGATGGTCAATAGATGGTCTATAGATGGTCAATAGATGGTCTATAGATGGTCTATAGATGGTCAATAGATGGTCTATAGATGGTCAGTAGATGGTCTGTAGATGGTCTGTAGATGGTCTGTAGATGGTCAATAGATGGTCTATAGATGGTCTATAGATGGTCAATAGATGGTCAATAGATGGTCTATAGATGGTCAATAGATGGTCTATAGATGGTCAATAGATGGTCTGTAGATGGTCTGTAGATGGTCAATAGATGGTCTATAGATGGCCTGTAGATGGTCAGTAGATGGTCAATAGATGGTCTGTAGATGGTCAATAGATGGTCTATAGATGGTCAATAGATGGTCTATAGATGGTCTTTAGATGGTCTATAGATGGTCAATAGATGGTCTATAGATGGTCTGTAGATGGTCTGTAGATGGTCTGTAGATGGTCTATAGATGGTCTATAGATGGTCTACAGATGTTCAATAGATGGTCTATAGATGGTCTGTAGATGGTCTGTAGATGGTCTGTAGATGGTCTATAGATGGTCTATAGATGGTCTATAGATGGTCTACAGATGGTCTATAGATGGTCTATAGATGGTCAGTAGATGGTCTGTAGATGGTCTATAGATGGTCTATAGATGGTCTATAGATGCTCAAAATGCAACTTTGTTGATATTCAACAGCGTGCTCTGTTTAGTGGATAGTTAGTTTAACAGTTTGTGTGATAGTTAGTTTAACAGTTTGTGTGATAGTTAGTTTAACAGTTTGTGTGATAGTTAGTTTAACAGTTTGTGTGATAGTTAGTTTAACAGTTTGTGTGATAGTTAGTTTAACAGTTTGTGTGATAGTTAGTTGAACCTTTAAAACCATCCGTAGGAGACTCTCCAAGCGTTACCCATGACTGCTCTAGACAGAACCCACCTCACAGAGACAACACAGCTTCATACGTAACCCACTGAGCCAATTCACAAAGCAAGCCAATCAACGACAGGATTGAAAGAGGAAGGGGTGGGCTCACATGCTCTCATTGGGTGAGATACTGTCATTCAGATAAGATCCATTACGGTTCTCCATTTCAGCTAACCTGTGGGGGGGAGACACATTCATTTCACTAGTCACATTCCACTCATTTCACTACCATTAGTACAGAAGGAGCAGCACTGTCCAGGGCAATTCAGTGGTAGACCTTGGACTCTGGGGTGAATACCATCTCTATTGTTCCAGGACAATTCAGTGGCAGACCCTGGACTCTGGGGTGAATACCATCTCTATTGTTCCAGGACAATTCAGTGGCAGACCCTGGACTCTGGGCTGAATACCATCTCTATTGTTCCAGGACAATTCAGTGGCAGACCCTGGACTCTGGGCTGAATACCATCTCTATTGTTCCAGGACAATTCAGTGGCAGACCCTGGACTCTGGGGTGAATACCATCTCTATTGTTCCAGGTCAATTCAGTGGCAGACCCTGGGCTGAATACCATCTCTATTGTTCCAGGACAATTCAGTGGCAGACCCTGGACTCTGGGCTGAATACCATCTCTATTGTTCCAGGACAATTCAGTGGCAGACCCTGGACTCTGGGCTGAATACCATCTCTATTGTTCCAGGACAATTCAGTGGCAGACCCTGGACTCTGGGCTGAATACCATCTCTATTGTTCCAGGACAATTCAGTGGCAGACCCTGGACTCTGGGCTGAATACCATCTCTATTGTTCCAGGACAATTCAGTGGCAGACCCTGGACTCTGGGCTGAATACCATCTCTATTGTTCCAGGACAATTCAGTGGCAGACCCTGGACTCTGGGCTGAATACCATCTCTATTGTTCCAGGGCAATTCAGTGGCAGACCCTGGACTCTGGGCTGAATACCATCTCTATTGTTCCAGGGCAATTCAGTGGTAGACCCTGGACTTTGGGCTGAATACCATCTCTATTGTTCCAGGACAATTCAGTGGTAGACCCTGGCCTTTGGCTGAATACCATCTCTATTGTTCCAGGACAATTCAGTGGTAGACCCTGGACTCTGGGCTGAATACCATCTCTATTGTTCCAGGACAATTCAGTGGCAGACCCTGGACTCTGGGCTGAATACCATCTCTATTGTTCCAGGACAATTCAGTGGCAGACCCTGGACTCTGGGCTGAATACCATCTCTATTGTTCCAGGACAATTCAGTGGTAGACCCTGGACTCTGAGGTGAATACCATCTCTATTGTTCCAGGACAATTCAGTGGCAGACCCTGGACTCTGGGCTGAATACCATCTCTATTGTTCCAGGACAATTCAGTGGCAGACCCTGGACTCTGGGCTGAATACCATCTCTATTGTTCCAGGACAATTCAGTGGCAGACCCTGGACTCTGGGCTGAATACCATCTCTATTGTTCCAGGACAATTCAGTGGCAGACCCTGGACTCTGGGCTGAATACCATCTCTATTGTTCCAGGACAATTCAGTGGCAGACCCTGGACTCTGGGCTGAATACCATCTCTATTGTTACAGGACAATTCAGTGGCAGACCCTGGACTCTGGGCTGAATACCATCTCTATTGTTCCAGGACAATTCAGTGGCAGACCCTGGACTCTGGGGTGAATACCATCTCTATTGTTCCAGGACAATTCAGTGGCAGACCCTGGACTCTGGGCTGAATACCATCTCTATTGTTACAGGACAATTCAGTGGCAGACCCTGGACTCTGGGGTGAATACCATCTCTATTGTTCCAGGACAATTCAGTGGTAGACCCTGGACTCTGGGGTGAATACCATCTCTATTGTTCCAGGACAATTCAGTGGCAGACCCTGGACTCTGGGCTGAATACCATCTCTATTGTTACAGGACAATTCAGTGGCAGACCCTGGACTCTGGGCTGAATACCATCTCTATTGTTCCAGGACAATTCAGTGGCAGACCCTGGACTCTGGGCTGAATACCATCTCTATTGTTACAGGACAATTCAGTGGCAGACCCTGGACTCTGGGCTGAATACCATCTCTATTGTTCCAGGACAATTCAGTGGTAGACCCTGGACTCTGGGCTGAATACCATCTCTATTGTTCCAGGACAATTCAGTGGCAGACCCTGGACTCTGGGCTGAATACCATCTCTATTGTTCCAGGACAATTCAGTGGCAGACCCTGGACTCTGGGGTGAATACCATCTCTATTGTTCCAGGACAATTCAGTGGCAGACCCTGGACTCTGGGCTGAATACCATCTCTATTGTTCCAGGACAATTCAGTGGCAGACCCTGGACTCTGGGCTGAATACCATCCCTATTGTTCCAGGACAATTCAGTGGCAGACCCTGGACTCTGGGCTGAATACCATCTCTATTGTTACAGGACAATTCAGTGGCAGACCCTGGACTCTGGGGTGAATACCATCTCTATTGTTCCAGGACAATTCAGTGGCAGACCCTGGACTCTGGGGTGAATACCATCTCTATTGTTCCAGGACAATTCAGTGGCAGACCCTGGACTCTGGGCTGAATACCATCTCTATTGTTACAGGACAATTCAGTGGCAGACCCTGGACTCTGGGCTGAATACCATCTCTATTGTTCCAGGACAATTCAGTGGCAGACCCTGGACTCTGGGGTGAATACCATCTCTATTGTTCCAGGACAATTCAGTGGCAGACCCTGGACTCTGGGGTGAATACCATCTCTATTGTTCCAGGACAATTCAGTGGCAGACCCTGGACTCTGGGGTGAATACCATCTCTATTGTTCCAGGACAATTCAGTGGCAGACCCTGGACTCTGGGGTGAATACCTTGGTACAAGCCTCAGGTAGATGGTTATAGAGTAAAGATTCACTAGTTTATTAAACAAGGGGAGAAAAACCTCTACCTAAGGTGGAATCAGCATTGCACGAGAATGCCTGTTTGTATCTGGTTGTAACTAGGTCTAAAGTTCAACATTCAGTGAGTGAGTCTATACTGTCAGACACAGTAACTCTCCAGTCAATCAGTAGGTGAGAGATTAGAGTCTAACTACGTACATACAAGTGAGTGTTGTGTCTTTATCTTACCGGCTGGCGTAATGCTCGATGCGTGAATGGGTGTCGTCATGGGAAAGCTGAGGGGAGGACGCAGGCCTACAGACAGGAGAGAGAGAGGAGAGAGAGATGAGAGGAGTGGAAGAGAACGAAAGAGAAAGACACAGAGGGAATAAAACCTAAAGATGTCAGCTGTTGTGATCCAGACAACACCCGCTTTAACATGTCAACTAGACAGTGTCATGTCAATATGAACCATCGAGCTCTATATAGCCCCTAGCACCCACAGCACAGTGACAGAGACAGGATGAGTTATAACATCATATAGACTACAGCACAGCGACAGGATGAGTTATAACATGATATAGACTACAGCACAGTGACAGGATGAGTTATAACATCATATAGACTACAGTACAGTGACAGGATGAGTTATAACATCATATAGACTACAGCACAGTGACAGGATGAGTTATAACATCATATAGACTACAGTACAGTGACAGGATGAGTTATAACATCATATAGACTACAGCACAGTGACA
>NW_021823073.1:1832706-1855206 GCF_901001165.1 Salmo trutta | reverse complement strand
TTAAACAGAGAGAGGGGACACTGGGGGGAGGACAGAGGTTAAACAGAGAGAGGGACACTGGGGGAGGACAGAGGTTAAACAGAGAGAGGGGACACTGGGGGAGGACAGAGGTTTAAACAGAGAGAGGGGACACTGGGGGAGGACAGAGGTTAAACAGAGAGAGGGGACACCGGGGAGGACAGAGGTTAAACAGAGAGAGGGGACACTGCGGGAGGACAGAGGTTACACAGAGAGAGGGGACACCGGGGGAGGACAGAGGTTAAACAGAGAGAGGGGACACTGGGGGAGGACAGAGGTTAAACAGAGAGAGGGGACACTGGGGGAGGACAGAGGTTAAACAGAGAGAGGGGACACTGGGGGAGGACAGAGGTTACACAGAGAGAGGGGACACTGGGGGAGGACAGAGGTTACACAGAGAGAGGGGACACTGGGGGAGGACAGAGGTTACACAGAGAGAGGGGACACTGGGGGAGGACAGAGGTTAAACAGAGAGAGGGGACACTGGGGGAGGACAGAGGTTAAACAGAGAGAGGGGACACCGGGGGAGGACAGAGGTTAAACAGAGAGAGGGGACACTGCGGGAGGACAGAGGTTACACAGAGAGAGGGGACACCGGGGGAGGACAGAGGTTAAACAGAGAGAGGGGACACTGGGGGAGGACAGAGGTTACACAGAGAGAGGGGACACTGGGGGAGGACAGAGGTTACACAGAGAGAGGGGACACTGGGGGAGGACAGAGGTTAAACAGAGAGAGGGGACACTGGGGGAGGACAGAGGTTACACAGAGAGAGGGGACACTGGGGGAAGACAGAGGTTACACAGAGAGAGGGGACACTGGGGGAGGACAGAGGTTAACAGAGAGAGGGGACACTGGGGAGGACAGAGGTTAAACAGAGAGAGGGGACACTGGGGGAGGACAGAGGTTACACAGAGAGAGGGGACACTGGGGGAGGACAGAGGTTACACAGAGAGAGGGGACACTGGGGGAGGACAGAGGTTAAACAGAGAGAGGGGACACTGGGGGAGGACAGAGGTTACACAGAGAGAGGGACACTGGGGGGAGGACAGAGGTTAAACAGAGAGAGGGGACACTGGGGGAGGACAGAGGTTACACAGAGAGAGGGGACACTGGGGAGGACAGAGGTTACACAGAGAGAGGGGACACTGGGGGAGGACAGAGGTTAAACAGAGAGAGGGGACACTGGGGGAGGACAGAGGTTACACAGAGAGAGGGGGACACTGGGGGAGGACAGAGGTTACACAGAGAGAGGGGACACTGGGGGAGGACAGAGGTTAAACAGAGAGAGGGGACACTGGGGGAGGACAGAGGTTAAACAGAGAGAGGGGACACTGGGGGAGGACAGAGGTCAGGTGAACTTCAAGGTTGAGGTTGATATCAGGGAGTTGTGTTCCTGGGGTCAACTTTGGGATTGAATAAAGGGGCTTGAAAAATCTGAGGCTACAGCTCAATGACACCCTATATAGTGCACTACTTATGACCAGAGCCCAATTGTGGCCGCCCAATATAGACAATGGTCAAAAGTAGTGCACTACCTATGGGGAATAGGGTGTGATTTGAGACTTGCCCTTGGAGATAGAGAAGGCTACTGAGAAGAAACAAGAGAGAAAGAAAGGGAGAGTCTGTCTGTCTGTCTGTCTGCCTGCCTGTCTGTCTGTCTGTCTGCCTGCCTGCCTGCCTGCCTGCCTGCCTGCCTGTCTGTCTGTCTGTCTGTCTGTCTGTCTGTCTGTCTGTCTGTCTGTCTGTCTGTCTGTCTGTCTGTCTGTCTACCTGAAGCCGATGATAGGACACTCCTTGCAGATGTTACACTTGGCCTGATGTTTGGCTGTCTCAGCAGCCGCCACACGGTGTAAGACAGGCAGCCACACCATCGACTGAGGCTCCAGACGCATCCAGTCCAGGAACATAGCAGCTTCCAGCTCTGGCTTGTTATTGGCCTGTTAGACAGGAAGTACAATACATAACCAATCAGGAACATAGCAGCCTCCAGCTCTGGCTTGTTATTGGCCTGTTAGACAGGAAGTAGAATACATAACCAATCAGGAACATAGCAGCCTCCAGCTCTGGCTTGTTATTGGCCTGTTAGACAGGAAGTAGAATACATAACCAATCAGGAACATAGCAGCTTCCAGCTCTGGCTTGTTATTGGCCTGTTAGACAGGAAGTACAATACATAACCAATCAGGAACATAGCAGCCTCCAGCTCTGGCTTGTTATTGGCCTGTTAGACAGGAAGTACAATACATAACCAATCAGGAACATAGCAGCCTCCAGCTCTGGCTTGTTATTGGCCTGTTAGACAGGAAGTAGAATACATAACCAATCAGGAACATAGCAGCCTCCAGCTCTGGCTTGTTATTGGCCTGTTAGACAGGAAGTAGAATACATAACCAATCAGGAACATAGCAGCCTCCAGCTCTGGCTTTTTATTGGCCTATTAGAAATAGTTTAACACACATACAACCAATTACGGAAGAGCTACGGTCAGCAAGAGGGAAGGTTTGACTAATAGGACAAACCAGTGGTATTGACAGTCTAAATATGTATAAGATATGTATAAAGTGTTATATTACTCTAGGACAAACAGTTTAAAATAAATAATACAGAACTACAAACTCTCAGGCTACTGTTTTCTCCTGGATTGTAAAGCAGGGGTTTTCCATTCCACTCGACATATTTACTGCTGGAAACAGATGCAGTGATGACTGTAGAGAAGTTATTTCCACTGGCTGACAGATGGACCATAGATTACAGATCACCATAGGGTAATAGATTCACTGTGGCTAACACATTCAGTATGGTTATTCACTATAGCTAGCAGGCTAAGTGATGCACTTTGGCTAACACATTCAGTATGGTTATTCACTATAGCTAGCAGGCTAACATATGTATTTTGGCTAACATAGATATCAGGCTAACATATGTACTTTGGCTAACACATTCAGTATAGTGATTCACTATAGCTTGTAGGCTAACAGATGTACTGTGGCTAACACATTCAGTATGGTGATTCACTATAGCTACCAGGCTAACAGGTGTACGTTGGCTAACATAGCCACCAGGCTAACATATATACTTTGGCTAACACATTCAGTATGGTGTTTCATTAGGCTATAGATATCAGGCTAACATATGTACTTTGGCTAACCTAGCTAGCAGGCTAACATATGTACTTTGGCTAACATAGCTAGCAGGCTAACATATGTTCTTTGGCTAACCTAGCTAGCAGGCTAACATATGTTCTTTGGCTAACATAGCTAGCAGACTAACATATGTTCTTTGGCTAACCTAGCTAGCAGGCTAACATATGTACTTTGGCTAACATAGCTAGCAGGCTAACATGTGTTCTTTGGCTAACATAGCTAGCAGGCTAACATTTGTACTTTGGCTAACCTAGCTAGCAGGCTAACATATGATCTTTGGCTAACATAGCTAGCAGGCTAACATATGTTCTTTGGCTAACCTAGCTAGCAGGCTAACATATGTACTTTGGCTAACATAGCTAGCAGGCTAACATATTATCTTTGGCTAGCATAGCTAGCAGGCTAACATATGTACTTTGGCTAACCTAGCTAGCAGGCTAACATATGTTCTTTGGCTAACATAGCTAGCAGGCTAACATATGTATTTTGGCTAACATAGCTAGCAGGCTAACAGATGTACTTTGGCTAAAATGGCTGCTGTGGATAATCTAGAAAGATGATTCCAACTCAGATCTTCACAGCAGTCCTGTCTGATGTCCTTCTTTTTTCCTATTTTTTATTCTAATCTTTTTTTGTATGGTATTTTCAGAGTGCAATGTATAGACCTACTGATTAAATACAAATGACTCTATCTCTACCTAAAGAGACACTTTGTCAGACATTTTCCCACAGTGCATGGTATGGTTTTCCATTAAATGCATGTGATCTGCAGAATGTGCTTAGCACAGTAGTGTGGAATGTGAGGTAGTTTATACGCCTGTATGTTATATGTACGTTGTTTGTGTGTGTGTAAGCATGTGTGTGCGTGCGTGAGAGCATGTGTGTATGTGCATCCGTGCTTGTGTGTGTGTGTGTGTGTGTGTGTGTGTGTGTGTGTGTGTGTGTGTGTGCATAGCTAGGACCCCAGCTACTAGCTTCACATACAAACTGGAAGCAGCTGCGGACGCTGGGCTCAATGTTGGAGCCCCCGAAGGAGGCCACCTCTCCCAGCTGACGGGGGATCTGGATGGAATCATGGAGGAGAAGACCCAGCCTCCGCTGGTCACAGAACCCTGTAGCACTGGCTACCTGGCGGAACAGGACTGATAGAGGTGGGGGAGAGAGAGAGAGAGGGAGGGAGGGAGGCAGCGAGCAATGGAGAGAGGTAAATACCCAAGTCAAGAGATACATACCAACATACTAACAGACTAGACCACATGGATACTGTCTCTATATACGTACTAGTTATACCAACAACAACACACAAATCAACAATCTGGCCATGGGTTTTTACACTATGTGGTGCCAAGTTTGCTGCTAATATAAAGATCAGTCACTACTTCCATCTGTATTTGTCCTCCAGATGAGGTAATATAAAGATCAGTCACTACTTCCATCTGTATTTGTCATCCAGGTGAGGTAATATAAAGATCAGTCACTACTTCCATCTGTATTTGTCCTCCAGATGAGGTAATATAAAGATCAGTCACTACTTCCATCTGTATTTGTCCTCCAGGTGAGGTAATATAAAGATCAGTCACTACTTCCATCTGTATTTGTCTTCCAGGTGAGGTAATATAAAGATCAGTCACTACTTCCATCTGTATTTGTCCTCCAGGTGAGGTAATATAAAGATCAGTCACTACTTCCATCTGTATTTGTCCTCCAGATGAGGTAATATAAAGATCAGTCACTACTTACATCTGTATTTGTCTTTCAGGTGAGGTAATATAAAGATCAGTCACTACTTCCATCTGTATTTGTCCTCCAGGTGAGGTAATATAAAGATCAGTCACTACTTCCATCTGTATTTGTCTTTCAGGTGAGGTAATATAAAGGTCAGTCACTACTTCCATCTGTATTTGTCTTTCAGGTGAGGTAATATAAAGATCAGTCACTACTTCCATCTGTATTTGTCTTTCAGGTGAGGTAATATAAAGATCAGTCACTACTTACATCTGTATTTGTCTTCCAGGTGTGCTTTGCAGAGTGAGATGATGCCGGTTTTGAAGGACAGAGTTCTGATTTTTCCACTTCTTCCTCTGTGAAACCAATCAATCATAACAATAAATCAGATGTCAATCAATCATATCAATAAATCATATCAATCAATCATATCAGTCAATCAAATCAATCGATCATATCAATCAATCAGATACTCATCAATCAGTGAGTGTCGTTAGGGGACGCGTCTATAGGGACGAGTCGTTAAGTACGTGTCGTTAACTTGTTATGGATAGGGGGCAGTATTTTCACGGCCGGATAAAAAACGGACCCAATTTAATCTGATTATTACTCCTGCCCAGAAGCTAGAATATGCATATAATTATTAGCTTTGGATAGAAAACACTCCAAAGTTTCTAAAACTGTTTGAATGGTGTCTGTGAGTATAACAGAACTCATTTGGCAGGCCAAAACCTGAGAAGATTCCAAACAGGAAGCGCCCTCTCTGACTATTTCTTGGCCTTCTTGATCATCTCTATCCAAAACAGGGGATCTCTGCTGTAATGTGACATTTTCTAACGCTCCCATAGGCTCTCAGAAGGCGCCAGAACGTTGAATGATGACTTTGCAGGCCATGGCTGAAAAACAGTAGCGCATTTGGATAGTGGTCGATCTGAGAACAATGAGACTGGGGGCGCGTGCACGAGACGACTCCATGTTTTTATTTTTCCGTCTTTGAACGAAAACAGGGTTTCCCGGTCGGAATATTATCGCTTTTTTACGAGAAAAATCGCATAAAAATAGATTTTAAACAGCGTTTGACATGCTTCGAAGTACGGTAATGGAATATTTTGACATTTTTTGTCACGAAACGCGCCGGGGTGTGTCACCCTTCTTTACCCTTTGGATAGTGTCTTGAACACACGAACAAAACGCCGCTATTTGGATATAACTATGGATTATTTGGAACCAAACCAACATTTGTTATTGAAGTAGAAGTCCTGGGAGTGCATTCTGACGAAGAACAGCAAAGGTAATCCAATTTTTCTTATAGTAAATCGGAGTTTGGTGAGTACCAAACTTGGTGTCAAAATAGCTAGCCATGATGGCCAGGCTATCTACTCAGAATATTGCAAAATGTGCTTTCACCGAAAAGCTATTTTAAAATCTGACACCGCGATTGCATAAAGGAGTTCTGTATCTATAAGCCTTAAAATAATTGTTATGTATTTTGTGAACGTTTATCGTGAGTAATTTAGTAAATTCACCAGAAGTGTTCGGTGGGAATGCTAGTTCTGAACGTCACATGCTAATGTAAAAAGCTGGTTTTTGATATAAATATGAACTTGATTGAACAAAACATGCATGTATTGTATAACATAATGTCCTAGGAGTGTCATCTGATGAAGATCATCAAAGGTTAGTGCTGCATTTAGCTGTGGTTTTGTTTTTTGTGACATTATATGCTAGCTTGAAAAATGGGTGTCTGATTATTTCTGGCTGGGTACTCTGCTGACATAATCTAATGTTTTGCTTTCGCTGTAAAGCCTTTTTGAAATCGGACAGTGTGGTTAGATAAAGGAGAGTCTTGTCTTTAAAATGGTGTAAAATAGTCATATGTTTGAAAAATGGACGTTTTTGGATTTTTGAGGAATTTGTAATTCGCGCCACACCTATCATTGGATATTGGAGCAGGTGTTCCGCTAGCGGAACGTCTAGATGTAAGATTAAGTACGTGTCGTTAGGGACGTGTCGTTAAGTACGTGTCGTTAAGTACGTGTCGTTAGGGACGTGTCGTTAAGTACTTGTTGTTAGGGACGTGTCGTTAGGGACGTGTCGTTAGGTACGTGTCGTTAAGTACTTGTTGTTAGGGACGTGTCGTTAGGGACGTGTCGTTAGGGACGTGTCGTTAGGGACGTGTCGTTAGGTACGTGTCGTTAAGTACTTGTTGTTAGGGACGTGTCGTTAGGGACGTGTCGTTAGGTACGTGTCGTTAAGTACTTGTTGTTAGGGACGTGTCGTTAGGGACGTGTCGTGAGTGTTGTGTGTGTACTATTCGTACGTGTCGTTAAGTACTTATCGTTAAGGACGTGTCGTTAGGGACGTGTCGTGTGTTGTGTGTGTACTATACGTACGTGTCGTTAAGTACGTGTCGTTCAGTACGTGTCGTTAGGGACTCGTCGTTAGGGACGCGTCGCTAGGGACGTGTCGTGAGTATTGTGTACTATACGTACGTGTAGTTAGGGACTCGTCGTTAGGGATGCGTCGTTAGGGACGTGTCGTGAGTGTTGTGTACTATACGTACGTGTCGTTAGGGACTCGTCGTTAGGGATGCGTCGTTAGGGACGTGTCGTGAGTGTTGTGTACTATACGTACGTGTCGTTAGGGACGCGTCGTTAGGGACGTGTTGTGAGTGTTGTGTACTATACGTACGTGTCGTTAGGGACGTGTCGTTAGGGACGTGTCGTGAGTGTTGTGTACTATACGTACGTGTCGTTAGGGACGCGTCGTTAGGGACGTGTCGTGAGTGTTGTGTACTATACGTACGTGTCGTTAGGGACTCGTCGTTAGGGACTCGTCGTTAGGGACGTGTCGTGAGTGTTGTGCACTATACGTACGTGTCGTTAGGGACGCGTCGTTAGGGACTCGTCGTTAGGGACGTGTCGTGAGTGTTGTGTACTATACGTACGTGTCGTTAGGGACTCATCGTTAGGGACTCGTCGTTAGGGACGTGTCGTGAGTGTTGTGTACTATACGTACGCGTCGTTAGGGACTCGTCGTTAGGGACGTGTCGTGAGTGTTGTGTACTATACGTACGCGTCGTTAGGGACTCGTCGTTAGGGACGTGTCGTGAGTGTTGTGTACTATACGTACGCGTCGTTAGGGACTCGTCGTTAGGGACGTGTCGTGAGTGTTGTGTACTATAGGTACGTGTCGTTAGGGACTCGTCGTTAGGGACGTGTCGTGAGTGTTGTGTACTATACGTACGTGTCGTTAGGGACTCGTCGTTAGGGACGTGTCGTGAGTGTTGTGCACTATACGTACGTGTCGTAAACATTGAGCAGCCAGTTGAGACACATGTCGACACACAGCGGGACGTTGACCAGGTTCCCATGCTGCTGGTCCAGTTTCTCATAGAGGCTGGTCAGACACGTCATCACCTGCATGATGTCCATCAGCTGCTCATTCTGCTTCAGGCCATGCTGCTCAAAGACCTCACATGCTGCAGGCATACCTAGGAGGTCCACTGGAGAGGAGAGGAGGGAGGAGAGAGGAGAGGAGTGGAGGAGATGAGGGAGGGGAGAGAGGAGTGGAGGAGATGAGGGAGGGGAGAGAGGAGAGGAGGAGATGAGGGAAGGGAGAGAGGAGGAGTGGAGGAGATAAGTGAGGGAGGGGAGTGGAGGAGAGGAGGAGACGAGATGAGGGAGGGAGGGTAAGAGAAAGAGAGAGTTACTGAGTAACTGATGTGTAACAGTGTATCTGATGTGTAACAGAGTAACTGCTGTGTAACAGAGTAACTGATGTGTAACAGAGTAACTGATGTGTAACAGTGTATCTGATGTGTAACAGAGTAACTGCTGTGTAACAGAGTAACTGATGTGTAACAGAGTAACTGATGTGTAACAGAGTAACTGATGTGTAACAGAGTAACTGATGTGCAACAGAGTAACTGATGTGCAAAAGAGTAACTGATGTGTATCTGATGTACAACAGAGTAACTGATGTGTAACTGATGTATAACTGATGTATAACAGAGTAACTGATGTATAACAGAGTAACTGATGTGTAACAGAGTAACTGATGTGCAACAGAGTAACTGATGTATAACAGAGTAACTGATGTGTAACTGATGTGTAACAGAGTAACCGATGTGCAACAGAGTAACTGATGTATAACAGAGTAACTGATGTGTAACAGAGCAACTGATGTGTAACTGATGTGTAACTGATGTGTAACAGAGTAACCGATGTGCAACAGAGTAACTGATGTGCAGCAGAGTAACTGATGTGTAACTGATGTGCAACAGAGTAACTGATGTGTAACTGATGTGTAACAGAGTAACTGATGTGCAACAGAGTAACTGATGTGTAACAGAGTAACTGATGTGTAACTGATGTGTAACTGATGTGCAACAGAGTAACTGATGTGTAACAGAGTAACTGATGTGCAACAGAGTAACTGATGTGTAACAGAGTAACTGATGTGCAACAGAGTAACTGATGTGTAACTGATGTGTAACTGATGTGCAACAGAGTAACTGATGTGCAACAGAGTAACTGATGTGTAACTGATGTGTAACAGAGTAACCGATGTGCAACAGAGTAACTGATGTGCAGCAGAGTAACTGATGTGTAACTGATGTGCAACAGAGTAACTGATGTGTAACAGAGTAACTGATGTGCAACAGAGTAACTGATGTGTAACAGAGTAACTGATGTGTAACTGATGTGTAACTGATGTGCAACAGAGTAACTGATGTGTAACAGAGTAACTGATGTGCAACAGAGTAACTGATGTGTAACTGATGTGTAACTGATGTGTAACAGAGTAACTGATGTGTATCTGATGTACAACAGAGTAACTGATGTGTAACAGAGTAACTGATGTGTAACAGAGTAACTGATGTGTAACAGATGTGTAACTGATGTGTAACTGATGTGTAACTGATGTGTAACAGAGTAACCGATGTGCAACAGAGTAACTGATGTGTAACAGAGTAACTGATGTGCAACAGAGTAACTGATGTGCAACAGAGTAACTGATGTGTAACAGAGTAACTGATGTGTAACAGAGTAACTGATGTGTAACAGAGTAACTGATGTGCAACAGAGTAACTGATGTGCAACAGATTAACTGATGTGTAACAGAGTAACTGATGTGTAACAGAGTAACTGATGTGCAACAGATTAACTGATGTGCAACAGCGTAACTGATGTGTAACAGAGTAACTGATGTGTAACAGAGTAACTGATGTGCAACAGAGTAACTGATGTGTAACAGAGTAACTGATGTATAACAGAGTAACTGATGTGTAACAGAGTAACTGATGTGTAACTGATGTATAACAGAGTAACTGATGTGTAACTGATGTGTAACAGAGTAACCGATGTGTAACAAAGTAACTGATGTGTAACAGAGTAACTGATGTGTAACAGAGTAACTGATGTGCAACAGAGTAACTGATGTGCAGCAGAGTAACTGATGTGTAACTGATGTGTAACAGAGTAACTGATGTGCAACAGAGTAACTGATGTGTAACAGAGTAACTGATGTATAACAGAGTAACTGATGTGTAACAGAGTAACTGATGTGTAACTGATGTATAACAGAGTAACTGATGTGTAACTGATGTGTAACAGAGTAACCGATGTGTAACAAAGTAACTGATGTGTAACAGAGTAACTGATGTGTAACAGAGTAACTGATGTGCAACAGAGTAACTGATGTGCAGCAGAGTAACTGATGTGTAACTGATGTGTAACAGAGTGACTGATGTGTAACTGATGTGTAACTGATGTGTAACAGTAACTGATGTGTAACAGAGTAACTGATGTGCAACAGAGTAACTGATGTGCAACAGAGTAACTGATGTGTAACTGATGTGTAACTGATGTGTAACAGAGTAACCGACGTGTAACTGATGTGTAACTGATGTGTAACAGAGTAACTGATGTGTAACAGAGTAACTTATGTGTAACAGAGTAACTGATGTGCACAGAGTAACTGATGTGCAACAGAGTAACTGATGTGTAACAGAGTAACTGATGTGTAACAGAGTAACTGATGTGTAACAGAGTAACTAATGTGTAACAGAGTAACTGATGTATAACAGAGTAAGTGATGTATAACAGAGTAACTGATGTGTAACTGATGTGTAACTGATGTGTATCTGATGTGTAACAGAGTAACTGATGTGTAACAGAGTAACTGATGTGTAACTGATGTGTAACTGATGTGTAACTGATGTGTAACAGAGTAACTGATGTGTAACAGAGTAACTGATGTGCAACAGAGTAACTGATGTGCAACAGCGTAACTGATGTGTAACAGAGTAACTGATGTGCAACAGAGTAACTGATGTGCAACAGAGTAACTGATGTGCAACAGAGTAACTGATGTGCAACAGAGTAACTGATGTGCAACAGAGTAACTGATGTGCAACAGATTAACTGATGTGTAACAGAGTAACTGATGTATAACAGAGTAACTGATGTGCAACAGAGTAACTGATGTGCAACAGAGTAACTAATGTGTAACAGAGTAACTGATGTGCAACAGAGTAACTGATGTGTAACAGAGTAACTGATGTATAACAGAGTAACTGATGTGTAACAGAGTAACTGATGTGTAACAGAGTAACTGATGTGTAACAGAGTAACTGATGTGTAACTGATGTATAACAGAGTAACTGATGTGTAACTGATGTGTAACAGAGTAACTGATGTGTAACAGAGTAACTAATGTGTAACAGAGTAACTGATGTGTATCTGATGTGTAACAGAGTAACTGATGTGTAACAGAGTAACTGATGTGTAACTGATGTGTAACTGATGTGTAACTGATGTGCAACAGAGTAACGGATGTGTAACAGAGTAAATGATGTGTAACTGATGTATAACAGAGTAACTGATGTGTTGCAGATGTGTAACTGATGTGTAACTGATGTGTAACAGAGTAACGATGTGCAACAGAGTAATTGATGTGTAATAGTGCTTGGTGGAAATGAAAGAGTGGGTGAGAGACTGAGGGATGATGAATGAGTGAGTGATGTACATTTACATTACATTTAAGTCATTTAGCAGACGCTCTTATCCAGAGCGACTTACAAATTGGTGCATTCACCTATAATATCCAGTAGAACAACCACTTTACAATAGTGCATCTATTGTAGAGTGTGAGGGGAGGACAACGGACGAGAGGGTGATGGAGTAGAGCAGGTACTGTAGCACAGAAACTCTGTGAGGGGTGATGGAGTAGAGAGGTACTGTAGGACAGAAACTCTGTGAGGGGTGATGGAGTAGAGAGGTACTGTAGGACAGTAACTCTGTGAGGGGTGATGGAGGAGAGGTACTGTAGGACAGTAACTCTGAGGGGTGATGGAGTAGAGAGGTACTGTAGGACAGAAACTCTGTGAGGGGTGATGGAGTAGAGAGGTACTGTAGGACAGTGACTCTGTGAGGGGTGATGGAGTAGAGGAGGTACTGTAGGACAGTAACAATGAGGGGTGATGGAGTAGAGGAGGTACTGTAGGACAGTAACTCTGAGGGGTGATGGAGGGCTGATGGAGGAGATGAGATAGTTTTGGGCGGTGACTCTGTGAGGGGGCTGGACTTACGACAGAGAGCTTTCTGCAGGCGCCTCAGCTTCATGGCTGTCCGGTAGGCTGAGAAACGCACGTTGTTCAGGTCGGCTGCAGAGACACATGGAGAGACAGTCACTAAAACTAAATACACTGTAAAACATTGCTATCTCCATCCATAATCAGCCATTGGCCTGCTACTTGACTTGATGTAGCTCGCTCACACTTTTGGTACAGTACAATACAATTGTATAGAGCTAGGGTTGCAAAATTCCAGAAACTTGCAATAAATTCTCTGGTTTTCCCAAAATCCTGGTTGGAGGATTCCCGGAATCAGAAGGGAATAAGCAGGAAATCCAACCGGGATGTCTGGGAAAACAGGGAATTTATTGAAAGTTCACTGAATTTTGCAACCCTATACAGGGCAAACCTAATCAAGTGCATCTGAAATAGTTCCTACTTGACAAAGGTTCAATTTGTCTGTTGGTCCACTGTATGTGGACCTCTTACCCAGAGACTGGTAGAGGTCGGCCATCTTGGGATGGTCCCAGCATGTTGTCTGTGTCTGGTGGCTGGAGGAGAGGTCAGGAGAATACAGAGGTCAATACAATCAGGGCCGTGCACAGAACTTTTGGGGTCCAAAAAAGTTTTACGCAACAGCTCATTAAGCAATTATGACATTGATTATTTAGTTCCATAGAAGCAATAGATGGACAAATTAAATGACACAAATAAAGAACCCTTAGCCTCAAAGGCTTCAGTCTTATTCACTTTAATAACCCTACCATATGCTACAGTTAACACGACGACTTGCAGGCAGTGGGTTCAGAACAACAACAACAAAAAATGTATACAACAACAAATATTAGTGTGTGAATTTCTACCACCACCCAAAAGGACACTTTGGAGATTGGAAGGGCAAAGGGTCATGTGCTCTGCACAGGTAGAGTCCTATTTGTCCACGTACCTGAATATACACACACACACAGGCAAGAGACATGTTGACTGCAAAGAGTTAACAAAGGGGTTATATCACATGTGACGCCGTGTACACACTGATTGTGTGTCTGTGGGGTGAAGGAACCAGGGAAGACAGTAAAGGGTCCTGTGGGGTGAAGCAGGGTAAAGGGACCAGGGAAGACAGTGATGGGTCCTGTGGGGTGAAGCAGGGTAGAGGGACCAGGGAAGACAGTAAAGGGTCCTGTGGGGTGAAGCAGGGTATAGGGACCAGGGAAGACAGTAAAGGGTCCTGTGGGGTGAAGCAGGGTAAAGGAACCAGGGAAGACAGTAAAGGGTCCTGTGGGGTGAAGCAGGGTAAAGGAACCAGGGAAGACAGTAAAGGGTCCTGTGGGGTGAAGCAGGGTAAAGGAACCAGGGAAGACAGTGATTGGTCCTGTGGGGTGTAGCAGGGTAAAGGAACCAGGGAAGACAGTGATTGGTCCTGTGGGGTGTAGCAGGGTAAAGGAACCAGGGAAGACAGTGATTGGTCCTGTGGGGTGTAGCAGGGTAAAGGGACCAGGGAAGACAGTGATGGGTCCTGTGGGGTGTAGCAGGGTAAAGGAACCAGGGAAGACAGTGATTGGTCCTGTGGGGTGTAGCAGGGTAAAGGGACCAGGGAAGACAGTGATTGGTCCTGTGGGGTGTAGCAGGGTAAAGGGACCAAGGAAGACAATAAAGACAGTGATGGGTCCTGTGGGGTGTAGCAGGGTAGAGGAACCAGGGAAGACAGCGATGGGTCCTGTGGGGTGAAGCAGGGTGAAGGGACCAGGGAAGACAGTAAAGGGTCCTGTGGGGTGAAGCAGGGTAAAGGGACCAGGGAAGACAGTGATTGGTCCTGTGGGGTGTAGCAGGGTAAAGGAACCAGGGAAGACAGTGATTGGTCCTGTGGGGTGTAGCAGGGTATAGGGACCAGGGAAGACAGTAAATACAGTGATGGGTCCTGTGGGGTGAAGCAGGGTAAAGGGACCAGGGAAGACAGTAAAGACAGCGATGGGTCCTGTGGGGTGAAGCAGGGTAAAGGAACCAGGGAAGACAGTGATTGGTCCTGTGGGGTGTAGCAGGGTAAAGGAACCAGGGAAGACAGTGATTGGTCCTGTGGGGTGTAGCAGGGTAAAGGGACCAGGGAAGACAGTGATTGGTCCTGTGGGGTGTAGCAGGGTAAAGGAACCAGGGAAGACAGTGATTGGTCCTGTGGGGTGTAGCAGGGTAAAGGAACCAGGGAAGACAGTGATTGGTCCTGTGGGGTGTAGCAGGGTAAAGGGACCAGGGAAGACAGTGATTGGTCCTGTGGGGTGTAGCAGGGTAAAGGAACCAGGGAAGACAGTGATTGGTCCTGTGGGGTGTAGCAGGGTAAAGGGACCAGGGAAGACAGTGATTGGTCCTGTGGGGTGTAGCAGGGTAAAGGAACCAGGGAAGACAATAAAGACAGTGAGTGATGGTTCCTGCATTCCAAACACCACTCAGACTAAAACTCTCAGCATGACCCTCTCTCACCTTGGCAAAGAGCACAGCCGCTGCTGGCTCCACTGGAGTGTGTGTGTGTGTGTGTGTGTGTGTGTGTGTGTGTGTGTGTGTGTGTGTGTGTGTGTGTGTGTGTGTGTGTGTGTGTGTATGGCGGCAGTTAAACTAGCTAGCTGTTATATAATTCCACCTGCTTTTACAGTGACTGTGTCAAATCACTTAGTCTAGCCAAAGTGTTAGCTACTAGTTACAGTACTACCTCTCTCCTCTCCTCCACCTCTCCTCTCTTCCTCCTTTCCTCTCTTCCTCCTCCACCTCTCCCTCCTCCTCCTCTCCTCTCTTCCCCCTCCCTTCCTCTTCTCCTCTCTTCCACCTCCTCTCTTCCACCTCCTTCTCCACCTTACCTCCTCCTCTCCCCTCCTCCTCCTCCTCTCCATTCCTCTTTCTCCTTCTCCTATATCTCCCATCATCACACCTACTCCTCACCACTGCTGCCAGCTCAAAGTAGATTGAATAAATGTGTGTGACCAAAATAGAGCAGGAGTGGGTATGGGAGTGGGTATGGGAGTGGGTATGGGAGTGGGTATGGGAGTGGGTATGGGAGTGGGTATGTGAGTGGGTATGGGAGTGGGTATGGGAGTGGGTATGGGAGTGTATGAGGAAGTGTGTGGAGACGTGATGCGTCAGAAGGTTTAGACAAGAAGTCAAGTCAATGTTACGTCCCAAATGACCCTTTATTGTGCACTCCTTTTGACCAAGAGGGAATAGGGTGTCATTTGTGGTGCATGTTAAACAAATCAAAATATATTAAATATCTGAGATTCTTCTAAGTAGCCACCCTTTGCCTCGATGGCAGCTTTGCACACTCTTGGCATTCTCTCAACCAGCTTCATGAGGAATTATTTTCTAACAGTTTTGAAGGAGTTCCCACATATGCAGAGCACTTGTTGGCTGCTTTTCCTTCACTCTGCGGTCCAACTCATCATAAACCATCTCAATTGGGTTGAGGTCGGGTGGTTGTGGAGGCCAGGTCATCTGATGCAGCACTCGCCATCACTCGGTTTTTGCGACTGCACTGGAAGAAACTTTCAAAGTTCTTCATGTCTTAAAGTAATGATGGACTGTCATTTCTCTTTGCTTACTTGAGCTGTTCTTGCCATAAAATGTACTTGGTCTTTTACCAAATAGGGCTATCTTCTGTATACCACCCCTACCTTTTAACAACACAACTGATTGGCTCAAACACATTAAAAAGTAAAGAAATTCCACAAATCCCACCTGTTAATTGAAATTCATTCCAGGTGGCTACCTCATGAAGCTGGTTGAGAGAATGCCAAGAGCGTGCAAAGCTGCCATCAAGGCAAAGGGTGGCTACCAATGTGACGGAGGAAACACCGTCCAACTGGCAACCGTGTCAGCGTGCACATGCCCGGCCCACCACAGAAGTCGCTAGCGCACGATGGTACAGGGACATCCTGGCAGGCCAAACCCTCCCCTAACCCGGACAACACTGGGCCAAATGTGCGCCGCCTCTTGGTCTCGGCCGGCTGCGACACAGCCCGGGATCGAACCCGGATCTGTAATGACGCCTCTAGCACTGCGATGCAGAGCCTTAGACCGCTGCGCCACTCGGGAGGCCCCTTCCATAGTATGTTGATTAACCTGGTTGTTCATGTAGCAAAATCTTCTGCTGGCACACCCTGGCTATATAATGGTGTTATCTCACCAGCATTTAGGCTAAGTAACAGAATACCATCCCTGATTTGAAGGTGTGTCTCAGTGTATGCATGATGTCATAGCCAGTCCTTCTATAAATTGATACTAGCCAATGTTTTCCCCTTGTAACCAGGTTGTCACATAGAGGTGAAAAGACGTCTTCCACAAGGCAGGCCATGTAGTCTACACTAGGCATACATGTACATCCTGTATATAAATATGAAACACCAGCACTTTACATCACTATGAAGTGGAGAGTAATCCCATCAGGCATTTCCAGGAAGAGACTGATCCTCTCACCATTTCTATTTTTAAACATTCTATCAATTCTCTGTTTATTCGTGTCATTGTTATTAAAGACGTTCAGTAGAGGCCAGAGTGAAGGACTGAATGGTTTCCATAGTGACTATACTGTAGTAGGAGTATTCACGTTGCACTACTACTCTACCAATACTCTAGTGTAGCCTATAGGCTATGTTCTAAATTAGAACCTGGCTGGTTCCAGGCCTGAATGCTGATTGACTGACAGCCGTGGTATATCAGACCGTATACCACGGGTATGACAAAACATGTATTTTTACTGGTCTAATTACATTGGTAACCAGTTTATAATAGCAATAAGGCACCTTGGGGGTTTGTGGTATATGGCCAATATACCACTGCTAAGGGCAGTGCCCAGGCACTCCGCGTTGTGTTGTGCCTAAGAACAGCCCTTAGCCGTGGTATATTGGCCATATACCACAAACCCCAGAGGTGCCTTATTGCTTAAGTGGCTCCTTTGACCCCAACCATGATTTGAGGACCACCTTAAACCAAGACAGATGTGAGAACACATGATGATACTGTAGGAATCTCTCCAAGGCAGTTAACCAGCTGGTATGTCTAGTCTAACTCTAAAATAACAGTTAACCAGCTGGTATGTCTAGTCTAACTCTAAAATAACAGTTAACCAGCTGGTATGTCTAGTCTAACTCTAAAATAACAGTTAACCAGCTGGTATGTCTAGTCTAACTCTAAAATAACAGTTAACCAGCTGGTATGTCTAGTCTAACTCTAAAATAACAGTGAACCAGCTGGTATGTCTAGTCTAACTCTAAAATAACAGTTAACCAGCTGGTATGTCTAGTCTAACTCTAAAATAACAGCAGTGTAATGATCCTAATAAACCTGCCATGCAAACTGTAGCTACTGTGAGACTAGAGCGCGTGTGTGTGTGTGTGTGTGTGTGTGTGTGTGTGTGTGTGTGTGTGTGTGTGTGTGTGTGTGTGTGTGTGTGTGTGTGTGTGTGGCAGCACGCTAGAGCTAGAGCGAGAGAGAGATTCATTATTCATGCTGTGTCCTTTCTGTGACCAGGAATCTGTGTCTCATTGAGATGTCAACTTATTTTACTAGAAAGACCTGCATGACTGTCTGCCCACTGTAATCCAGTAGGTCTTCTGTCCGCCCACTGTAATCCAGTAGGTCTCCTGTCCGCCCACTGTAATCCAGTAGGTCTCCTGTCCGCCCACTGTAATCCAGTAGGTCTCCTGTCCGCCCACTGTAATCCAGTAGGTCTCCTGTCCGCCCACTGTAATCCAGTAGGTCTCCTGTCTGCCCACTGTAATCCAGTAGGTCTCCTGTCCGCCCACTGTAATCCAGTAGGTCTCCTGTCCGCCCACTGTAATCCAGTAGGTCTCCTGTCTGCCCACTGTAATCCAGTAGGTCTCCTGTCCGCCCACTGTAATCCAGTAGGTCTCCTGTCCGCCCACTGTAATCCAGTAGGTCTCCTGTCCGCCCACTGTAATCCAGTAGGTCTCCTGTCCGCCCACTGTAATCCAGTAGGTCTTCTGTCTGCCCACTGTAATCCAGTATGTCTCCTGTCCGCCCGCTGTAATCCAGTAGGTCCCCTGTCTGCTCGCTGTAATCCAGTAGATCTCCTGTCCGCCCGCTGTAATCCAGTAGGTCTCCTGTCTGCCCGCTGTAATCCAGTAGGTCTCCTGTCTGCCCGCTGTAATCCAGTAGGTCTCCTGTCTGCCCACTGTAATCCAGTAGGTTTCCTGTCTGCTGTAATCCAGTAGATCTCCTGTCTATCTGCTGTAATCCAGTAGGTCTCCTGTCTGACCGCTGTAATCCAGTAGGTCTCCTGTCTGCTGTAATCCAGTAGATCTCCTGTCTGCCTGCTGTAATCCAGTAGGTCTCCTGTCTATCTGCTGTAATCCAGTAGATCTCCTGTCTATCTGCTGTAATCCAGTAGATCTCCTGTCTGCCCGCTGTAATAAAGTAGGTCTTCTTCTGTATGTCATCATGTAAATATTGTACTGAAGTGGACATATTGGATCTGCTGCTGCTACTGCTGAGGTGAAACTCTTGTCAACTATCCATAGCTTGTTTTAGCTCAATCCAAGATCATCATGTGACGTATATTTTTGATTTATTGAACCTTTATTTAACTAGGCAAGTCAGTTAAGAACAAATTCTTATTTACAATGACGGCCTACACCGGCCAAACCCGGACGATGCTGGGCCAATTGTGCGCCGTCCTATGGGACTCCCAATCACGGCCGGTTGTGATACAGCTTGGATTCGAACCAGGGTGTCTGTAGTGATGCCTCTAGCACTGAGATGCAGTGGCTTAGACCAGTGCTTTTTGGATTGTGTCAAGATCATCATGTAACCAAGAGGTTTCCAACCAGGGGTACTAGGACTCTTGGGGGTCCTTGGCCGTTCCACACGAGCTACTTGAGAAGACTCATGAGGCCATAGGCCTCCTGGTAAAATGCACATGAGGGGTACTCCAGGCAGAGCAGAATTCAGCTGGTGGAACAGTAACTGAAACAGGTTGGAACCACAGATGTAACCTTCCAAAGGCTTTTTGTTTTGGGTACTTGCAGGTGCAACCACACTTGAACTGTGTCACTGTGGGCTGAAGCAGCATTTACCTGGTAATAATGCAGCATGAAGGAGACTGAGGTAACTACTAACTACCCACTGTGGGGTGAAGCAGCATTTACCTGGTAATAATGCAGCATGAAGGAGACTGAGGTAACTACTAACTACCCACTGTGGGGTGAAGCAGCATTTACCTGGTAATAATGCAGCATGAAGGAGACTGAGGTAACTACTAACTACCCACTGTGGGGTGAAGCAGCATTTACCTGGTAATAATGCAGCATGAAGGAGACTGAGAGGTAACTACTAACTACCCACTGTGGGGTGAAGCAGCATTTACCTGGTAATAATGCAGCATGAAGGAGACTGAGAGGTAACTACTAACTACCCACTGTGGGGTGAAGCAGCATTTACCTGGTAATAATGCAGCATGAAGGAGACTGAGGTAACTACTAGCTACCCACTGTGGGGTGAAGCAGCATTTACCTGGTAATAATGCAGCATGAAGGAGACTGAGGTAACTACTAACTACCCACTGTGGGGTGAAGCAGCATTTACCTGGTAATAATGCAGCATGAAGGAGACTGAGGTAACTACTAACTACCCACTGTGGGGTGAAGCAGCATTTACCTGGTAATAATGCAGCATGAAGGAGACTGAGGTAACTACTAACTACCCACTGTGGGGTGAAGCAGCATTTACCTGGTAATAATGCATTATGAAGGAGACTGAGGTAACTACTAGCTACCCACTGTGGGGTGAAGCAGCATTTACCTGGTAATAATGCAGCATGAAGGAGACTGAGAGGTAACTACTAACTACCCACTGTGGGGTGAAGCAGCATTTACCTGGTAATAATGCAGCATGAAGGAGACTGAGGTAACTACTAGCTACCCACTGTGGGGTGAAGCAGCATTTACCTGGTAATAATGCAGCATGAAGGAGACTGAGGTAACCACTAGCATGGCTGTGGGAAGACTGTGTCAAATAAAAACCATCATCCTATCAGTCAGCTCCACCAGCTGGAGACCACACCCATGTCCACACCCATGTGAGAGACCACACCCATGTCCACACCCATGTGAGAGACCACACCCATGTCCACACCCATGTGAGAGACCACACCCATGTCCACAGACAGGTGAGAGACCACACCCATGTCCACAGACAGGTGAGAGACCACACCCATGTCCACAGACAGGTGAGAGACCACACCCTCAAAATGTGTTCAGGTAGGATGATATGTTATATCAGTGGGATAAATGGATGTACTATCCTACTACACACACACACACACACACACACACACACACACACACACACACACACACACACACACACACACACACACACACACACACACACAGGCCTTAATATGTGTGAAGAGACTGTCACCAGTTTGAAGAAATGTTTGAATGACTCACATGGAATCTCAATAATTCATTATAGAATGTTTCATTTTTCCCATAAATGTGAAATATGAAGTGTGCATCATTTATGGTTCTTGCATTAATAAAATAGCTAATCTTTAACTCCAATACATGCTGTCATAGACTGTATTATAAATAGCACACAGCAATAAAAGTATCTTACTAATGACAAGTACTCCTATATTGTAGCTCAAACACTTTCTGTGAATTATAAACCTCCACAATCCACACACTCATTGATATATGATCCTTATACACACACACAGACACACACACACAAACACACAAACGACAGAAGAATACCCAAACGTGCCTAGGCACATCACACTCTTCCAAGTCGAGGTGAACGAAAAGAAAGGCAGAGAAAAGCAAGATGCGTTTTGGATCTCACGCTCGAGCTGTATTTTGTCACGCACGCACGCGCGCCCACACACACACATCACACGCACAAAACCTGCAGTCACATTTCTGTCCAAAAATCTGCACCCGCCCCCGATTCCTCGCACACATTTCACGACTACAATCATATGTTTTATCAACGGTATAAACAGTGCATATAAATGTAATGCATTTATTTATGTGATTATAACAGTCAACATCCGTTCTTCATTCATTGCCCAGAGAGAGACTCCCTCGTGATTGAGTACCAACAGGGCGATTGGAAATGTTGACCGCTGCTCAGCTCAGCACCTTTTTATAAGGCCGTCTGCAAACAATGAACGGCCCGTCTCGGGGTGACAACACCAAACATAGGACATATACCGCGCGCACTATTGCACTAAATTGCATAAAGAATCACAGTGAAATCAGCCTTGTTATCACACCAAGGTGATATTTACCCTCTGTGTGAAGGAATGCTTGACGGACGCAGTGACTGTGGCGAGAAGAAGACAGGGAGATATTCTATGAAATAAAACAGTTAACGCACACAGATAATAAATAATGTTAGGAAATAATGAAATAAAACGTTGAAAAGCAAGCTGCATGACGAATTCTCCTCTAGAACCTCCATTATGGAAGGGATTCGGGACAATCATGTCGATATGCCGGCTAGAGGGCCATAAACACCCCGGATCCTGTCGCCCTAGCGGGGGACAGGACGCTTTGTAGCCCCCCCGAACACCTGCTGGGTTTGGCTAGTTTAGCTTTAGATAACACCACCACATCTGCTGGCTGCTACTGCTTACTCTGCCTCTGTGTGGTGAACACTACCCAAGCAGCCTGTCTCTGCCTCCTTTCCACTGCGTCCTCTGTACGCTGCTTGCTAGGCACGCCAGCACATTGTCACAGGCAGCACACAGGCTGAATCTACCATACTGCCTTCATTCTGTACATGCATTTCACACTTACTTTCGTAGCTGCTCCCTCATCTCTTGCCGTTTTAATCGCAGATCCAAGTGTTATTTAGAAAAGCCCCAAACACGGCGGATTCCGAACAGTGATGGCAATCCTCGAACCGTCCTCTGTGGGAGAAAACGTCCGATCTAGCCGTGTTCCGTTCCCGCAAGCAGTTCACAGAGGCTGGCTTCTCCGCTGTGCTGGCCAGACTAGGCGGAGCTATGATTCCTGCTGCCTCCCTTC